>NC_056725.1:1547331707-1547351707 GCF_019279795.1 Protopterus annectens | reverse complement strand
TATGTTGTGATGCCAATTAGACCTGATCACATGTGTCCAGTGGGCACATGTGCGAAATAGACAGCTATGTATGGGGCGTGATTTTTTTTTTTTGGGAACAGATTGCCCTTTTTTTTTAAGGTGAGAGTGAGATGTTGGGGAGGGGTAGTAGGTATATGTGGGGAGGTAGGTTGGGTAGATTAACAGACAAAACAAACAAGATGCATACAGGGGCAGTATATGACACATGTTGGGGATAAACACCTTGAAGAGGAGGGATGCTGGGAAATCGGAAGCCCATGAGCCCCCTAGTGAAAGCAGTGGGACTGAGGTCCCCACCCATGGGCAGTCACCACTGTACCTTCACAGCCCCGATGATGGCTGTGCTGGGGGCTGAGTCCCAGAGTCAGACTGATGCTCTAGTCACGACACATGGCCCTCATGCTGGCATAGAAGGTCACCAAGCTGCTGGTTGAGCTCTCTACGCACCATGTGGTGACAGGTGACAGGTACCTGTCTGCTCCTGCTCCTGGGGGAGGGTAAGCCCCATCCCCTGAGGCAGTTCCACCTTAAGGTGGTGCAGGACCAACAAATGAGGAGGTCCCGGGTTGGGCCCCTGACATGCTGGTGCCCCGTGCCACAGCCAGCTGAGATGGGACAGGTGAGTCCGCTGGGACAGGCCTTCCCAAACATGCTATACTGTTTAGATTTTATCATCATATGTGGGTTAGTAATAGTCAGCACATTCCAGGGTTAGGTATAACAGCATGCATAGATATTCCCATTAACCTAGACAACCGATATGGAGCAGTTGCATAGCAAACAGAACACATGCATATATGGGACCACAGTGGTAATAACAACAGCATGCAGGTACATTGATGGCACCATGCCAGTAATGTTGGAATAATTCAATATAGCACATGCATGGAAACAACTATAAATATTTATTAACCAATATGGCATAATCAGAACATTGGAGACATTAGATACCGGTTGGGGTGGGTATGTAGTTTATTGTTGGAGATATGGTGGGGGGAGAGAAAGATGTCAATTAACATCTAGTATATTCCTGTAGTCCACATTACTTTCCTAGTCAGTGCTGTTATCTGTAACTTACAAGTATTATTATACTATCCTATAACCTTAGTTTGGACAGTGATATGGCTGTTGTCACCGTTATACATGAACTGGTTTTACCTGCAGTATACACCTCTTACCTGGTATACCTGTGGAGGAAAGATTTGTTAACAGTAACTGTTTCTACACGTACTCCCAGATTCCAGGTTGATGTTGTACACATAGCTATCCAACTCTTTCTGCACAGACTCTGGCCATGTCTTGACCACATGCAGGTGTACTGGGACATATCTAGACTATTGCCCTTTTCAACCTTTATTGACTTGACACACACATATACATGCTTTCCTACACAGTTATATTATGTAGCACAGTGTGGGTGACGGTGATCAGTGATACTTTATTATTCAGAGAAACTGCAACACTCACTATTCCTTACAATACCAGAGTAAACAGTACCAGTACAAGGTGTGAAGGGTTTTATTTCTCGGCACAGTGTTCATATCCGATGTACCTGTGGGAGCAATGATTGTTAGCACTACCTGATTGTTGCCACACAAAGTTCCAGATTACACATTAGTATTATGCATATACATCTCACTCTGTTACCATACACACTCTGGTCACAGCTTGACAACATGGGGGTGTAGATAGGACATACTTGACTTATTACTCTCCTTACAGTTTCAGGAGTTGCTATATGACAGGTTTGTTCTCACAGATGTTTGACAAATCACTTGTATTCTCTGTTGGCTGGCTAAACATCTGGGATCATCCCACAGACTTCCCAGGGGGACAGGGGAACAGGCAGCAGATATGGGCCCATATACTGGACATCCTAGTCTTATCTGTACAGCTGTGGAATATGAGTCTGTATGCAGCCTACTTCCACTCCCAGGATTCAGACCATGGCTGTGTCTGCTACAACATAAAGACTGTCCATCAGAGTTGTGTGTGCTATATAGATATTGCTCCATATCGCCTATCTGCTTTCTGTCTTATAATTCTCCTGTGCTTTGGCATTCTGACCTTGTATTACAACACTCTTTTATAGATATATTTTGTATGACAGTATGGGCAACAGTGATGCCTACTACCTCATTATTCAGAGCAACTGCATCAGTCACAATGCCATACAATACCAATGTAAACAGTACCTGTACAGGGTAACATTCTTGTATTTCTGGGCACAGTGTTGGCATCCGACAGACCTGTGGGAGAACTGTTTGTTAGCACTCCCTGAATGTTGCCACACACAGTACCAGATTACACATTACTAATATGCACATACATCTCACTCTGTTACTGTACACACTATGGCCACAGCTTGACAACATGAGGGTGTAAATGGGACATATGTGGCTTCCTACTCTCATATGGTTTTGGGGAGTTGCTAGTGTGCCAGCTTTGTTCTCATAGATGTGTGTCAATCAGTTGTATTTCCTGTTTGTTGCCTATATGTCTGGGATCATCCCACTGATTTCACAAGGGGACAGGTTGACAGGCACCAGATATGGGCCACTTTACTGGACATTCTGGACATATCAGTACAGTTGTGGGGTATGATTCTGTATGCAGACTACTCCCACTGCCAGGATTTGAACCATGGCTGTGTGAGCTAAAAATATAACAGTTCAGATCTCAGTTGCATGTGCTGTTCAGATTTTCTTGTCTGCCTTTTTCCTGTTTTCTGGCTATGTGTCTCTAAGTTGTACTAAATGGCCTCTGGAGATTACACCAGTCATATATAGGTATTCCTACACATTCTATTTATGGTGCACAGTGTGGGCAACAGTGCTTAATAAAACAGTACTATTACATGATTGCAAATCTACATTACCATATGATACCAGAGTATACACATGCAGTCCAGCAGTTAGAATTTTATTGTCAGACTATTACGCTTTATTTACATACAAACTATATGAGACTCTTCCTGTCATATTCTCCAGTGTATGCAGTACTTGCCTTGAACAATTCAGGTTTTACACAGGTAATTAATTTACAAATACTTTTAGTTTTATTTCCTATGACAGTAAATGCTTGAGTATTACTGACCTGCCTTGCATCGCAACCTCGCCAGGCAACTGATGTGGGCCTTCTGGTTTGCGGCCCACTCCATTGCAGCTGTGGGGGATATAAGAGGAATATTTAGGTTCATAGGTTCATAGGTTCATACTAGGCTATCTGCCCTGGGGCAATTATAAGCCTAGCCCGATTTTGTTTGGCTTACGCCACCCCTTGATTTGAGTATACTGTGCCCTTTTTAAGGTTTAGTTTGCTGTGCCTCTGTCTAATAGTGACACGGAAGTAATCCCCGGGACAAACCTATGATCCCCCATCCACTCATCAAGATTCTTCTTGAATAGATTCAGTGAGGTGCTCTGCCTAACATGGATTGGAATTCTGTTCCAGAGCAAAGGGAGCCTCTGGGTTATGAATCTGTCCCTCCAGCAAGTTCTATTTATTTCAGTGCTGAGGTTCAAGTCCCTCAAGCGTGTGGCTCTAAGGGATTTAGATTTACTGAGGTGGAGCATGTCCATTAATTCTGGATTGAACATAGCTTTATATGTCAGGCATAGATCGCCTCGAAGTAGGCGGTATGCAACTGAGTAGAGCTGGAGTTTTTTAACCGAGCAGCATATGGCATCTGTTTGAGTCCCTTGATCCTCTTGGTGAGGTACTTTTGGGGTCTTTCTAATTGCTGCAGGTGTCGGGTAAGGTACATCCCAAAAGGGGCATTGTATTCTATGATGGGCCTGATGAGGGATGAATAAAGGGGCACGATTACCTCTCTTGATCTAGATGTGAATCCTTTCATGATGAGGTGGGCTATGTAAAAGGTTTTTCTAACCACTTTGGCAATGTGGTTGTCAAAGGAGAGATTGCTATCAACTTGGGTCCCCAGATCCCTAATTACTTTCTCTGTACTTAATGTGTTACCGCCTATGTGGTAATTTGTGGGCACATTGTTTTTGCCAAAGGGTATGACTATACACTTTTTGGCATTTAGCTTTAGACCATGGCTCTGGCACCAGTTATCCATCTCTGTGAGACCTTTTTGAAGGATGTTTGTGTCAGCTGGAGAGTTGATTATGGTGCCTAGTTTGCAGTCATCTGCGAACTTGGTGAGCCATAGTCTTCCCATGTTGGCCTGTACCTCGGAAAAGTATATACTGAACAAGAGCGGTCCCAGGATAGAACCTTGTGGGACGCCACTTGTGACCGGTTTCGAGTCTGACATGGGTCCAGCAACTCTCACTCTGTGGGTTCTGTCTTTGAGCCAATTTGTGACCCATCTTGTGACATAGGGGTTTATATTTAAGCTGAATAGCTTATCTATGATGCCCGAGTGGGGTAGTGTGTCAAATGCCTTTGCTAGGTCCAGATAGGCTGTGTGGACTACCTTCCCTTCATCTATGGCTTTGGTGACTGTTTCGAATAAGTCAACCAGGTTCAAAAGGCAGGATCTGCCCTTGACGAAGCCAAACTGGGTAGGATCTAGTATCTGTAGGTCCCCAATGTATTTGTTTATGAGCTCCATGATGATCCTCTCCATAGCCTTGCAGACTAAGCTAGTCAGGCTTATGGGGCGATAGTTTCCAGGGTCTGTGGAGGCTCCACCTTTGTGGAGTGGTACCACTGTTGCTGTACGCCATTCTGTGGGCACATATCCTGTAGTGAGGCTGAGATTGTACAGCTGTTTTATTTGAGGGATTAGTTCTTCTTGGAGTTCATGTAGGACGCAACCCGGGACACCATCTGGTCCCATGAAAGCAGTGTTTTTTGCTTTGGAGAGGGCAGCCTTCACCTGAGCATCAGAGATGTTTGGGAGGCAGCCCTCTGCTGGGATAGATACTTGCTCTTTTTTTGGGGGGGAGGGGGTGGAGAAGTTTGCACTGAACCTGTCTGCCAGGATATTGGCGATATCTGTGGGTTCAGTGCATTTTTTGTTGTTTAGAATCAACTCAGAACAAGTCTGGGAGTTGCATCCCAGGTTCTTAACATAACTGAAAAAAGCCTTATGATTGTCTTTAGTGTCCTGAGCAATTTTTCTCTCGAAGCTGGCCTTGGAGGATTTTATGAGGGATCATAATTTTTTTGCTAGTACTGATCAGGGATGCCTTCCCTATTAGGGATTTCGCTCTATCATGTAGTATCTTCCTCCTTCTGTTGTACAGTTTATTTATGGCTGGGGTCCACCAGACTGGATGCCTGCCTTTGGATGTTTGGGTTTTGGTTTTGTTTGGGATAGCATGATCCATGCATTCCTGGAGATGTCCGTAGAATGCATTTATATAGGATTCTGCAGTTTGGGCCGTAGTTTCCACTGGCCCTGGGGCCTTGAAGGATTCCACTTCGGTTTTGAGAAGTGAGAAGTTCGCTTTTGAGAAGTTTTTCACTGTGGTTTTCTGGGCTGGGGGTGGGGTCGGGATGTGGACATCCAGTGAAATTAATTTATGGTCTGATCTTACCAATGAGGGATATACTTCAGGTGTGGAGCATAGAGTCCATATGTTGGTAATGATCAGGTCTAGTATGTTATCCCCTCTTGTGGGAGTGGTGACTAGTTGTTCCATAGCATTTGAGTTTATAATTTCCAGGAACCTTTGGGCTAATGTGCTGGGGCTTGAGTAGTGCTCCCAGTCTATGTTTGGGTAGTTGAAGTCGCCCAATATAATGGTGTTCGGAGAGATATTCATGTTCTCCAATGTTTTCAGGAAAGCCGAGTGGGATTGCTGACTTTGATAGGGTGGTCTGTAGGATGCTATAAACTGAAAAGCAGTCTTGCCCAGTGTTAGTTGCACATGGATGGTCTCCGATACTTCGTGCAATGCCACTAACCTGGAGGTGTGGATATCCTTGATAAATATGGAACCTCCCCCTCCTTTTGTGGTTTGGTCCAGGTTTTGGGGCCGAAAAGCATGATATGAGGTATAACCTGGTAGTGCTGGGGTGCTCTCTGGAGCCTTGAACCAGGTTTCTGTCACTGCACAGATATCGATGTTCTCCATACTGAGGAGAGCTTCGAGAGCGTGCATCTTGAGGTTAAGACTTCTGGCATTTAGCAGCATTACCCTTAGTTTCTTGTTTCTTGTGCTGTCTATGGAGGTTGGTTTGACTTTTGAGCCTTGCCTAAAAAAGGCACTATGGGGGTGGCAAGAGCCTTTGCCAATATCCGAAAGCCCAGTGGTGACAGGTGCAAGCCATCCCTAGTGAAGCAACGTGGCTTGTCGAGCATGTCATCCCAGGCTGACAGACACTGGATCCCCTTAGAATGACACCAAAATTTTAGCCAATTGTTAAAATCGATCATTTTGTCTTTGTACTGTGGCATCATTCTAGGTAAGGGTAAGATGCTGCTCAAGGTCAGGGTCATACCGGCCTGGGTTACATGATCAGAGAGCTCCTCTATGTCTCTTTTCATGTAGTCCAGGGAGGTATGTCTCAGGTCATTCACACCAGCATGTACAATGACTGAGTCATATTTGTATTTGCCTTGGAGTGACCTGAGTGCTTGCGTTATGTGGCGGATCCTAGCGCCTGACAGGCAGCTCACTGTGACCTTCTCTTTATTCAGCCTGGTGAAGGGGACGTCAGTGTGTCTGACAATAGAGTCACCTATTACAAGAGTATCAGGTGTGTTATTCAGCCTTAAGGGCTGTGGCTGCTTGGCACACTGACTTTGTGGGCTATGTGTTGTGCATGTTTTGTTTTGGGGTAGCGTTTGCTTGGATGTCTGCTTTGGAGGTCTCTGTTGCTTAAGTAGATTTTTATTTAGAGCCTCCGAGTATGTTTTTGTGTATTTATGTGTTTGGTTCGCTGATGTGGTGGGACTATGTGATACTGGAATTGTGTTGTGTGAGGTTACCTTCTCCTCCTGACTGGTTTCACCAGTTTTGAGATGAGAGAGCTCTGTATACAAGATGTGTTAAACAGTGAAAACATATAGCCATACCTATCCATGATATACATGACCTGGCAATTATTACACACACATAGTGGGGTGATACTTACACACAGCTGGGACATCCCCTTCCATTCTAGCCTCTTGGATCCACTGGTCCAAGAGGTCCCCTTTATGCAGCTTTAGGTTAGCATAGTGATGCCTGACCTGCCCAACAGTTCATGGTATGACAGTGGCACTGGTGAGGTCACGGGTGAGATGGTCCCAGGCCTCGGCCTTATATTGAGAGCCCTGATACTGGCCCTGCAGCAGTCTCTGATCATGGCCTTTGACAAGGAGGCCTGCCATGACTATGGACTCCTGGGTGCACCAGCGCTGCGCCCAAAAGTGCACACCTTCTCCCCTTCCTGACATGGTGCCTGCAAGGGGAAGCTGCAACCAGTTATGAGATGTATTTCCACCTCTTGGGTTTAAGTAGGGCTGATTTTCCACACTTTTCCATGACTGGCCGGTTTTGTAAAGGCTAAGCTATGGGCAAACCTGCTTACCTAGGGTTGGCATTGTTTAAAGGGGTATACCTCTGGGCACACTGAGTTAGCTAGCCTACACATTGCTTACACCTCCTAAGCTGGCCTGTGCAGTGCTTAGTGTTGCTTACTTTAGACGTTGCATTATATTTCCTTTTTGGCATTGATTTATTATTCATTACACCTTATATGTATGCCTGGTATCCATGATTCATATGTACGTACACTGTATGGGGTCCCTGTGTTTTATTGGGTTCTTCAACACTCTATTACAATTACACCGGACTTCTGGGCTTACCGCTGTACTCCAGTTCACATATTTATGTTATGCAGTAGATTGAGGCACATATGTCTGCATACTGATTCCTTTCACAGGTTCAGTTTGATTTTACTATGGTGAAGACTTGTTTGCTGATACCTCATTTTTCTGTACTTCTGTGATGGCTTGGTGGTTAACTACAGTGACTATAGGGTTCTGGGTTCAAGACCTGCAAGGCTGTTTATTTTGTTGATGGGCAGAACAAGGGCCATTGGATACAGAGTGATTAGGGCACTTTTGGGCATTTGTAAACGGGTTTGCATGGGTTTGCATGAGGGTAAGCAACGCTAACCTCCGGTTACATATACTTACAGAGAGTTAGCTTCAAAATTGCTTAACGTTTGTGTGCATTACATACCTCTTAAACCCACTTACTAGTGCTTAAATATGCTTGCTACTGCTTATTGGTGCTTAAAGCTGCTTACTAGTGTTTTATTTATTATGATACTGACACCTCACATGTGCATTTACTGCAGTACTCCAGTTCATTACTATATGTTATTTAGTGGGTTATGCAACATAAGTATTAGTCATAATGTGCTTTGCCATGGAAAATGGAATGTGCTCTAGTGGGACTCAAACTGGGAATGCCTGCTCATAAGGCAAATGCTCTGCCCACTACACTATTGCTATGTTGCTTCATTTGCATATATCTTCCTTGTTATCCTCTTCAGCCATTTAAGCTGCATTAACTGTAGCTAAGTGATGGGCACACCCGCGCACCTATGGTTAGCTTTAATTGGATTTTTAACAAAAAAGGGGTTTGTTCATTTTATTTCTGTATACTTGCTGTTGTACATGAGGGGGACTGTTGGTGGGGATATGTGGACACCTATGAGCAGTCTCACTCATTTCTTAGCCCTTTCTGCTGTTCTTCATTGCAGGGGTATGTATATTCTGAGAGCTCTGCTCTCAGCCATGCCCCCTGCACTCTTACATGCTCTGTGTAAGATTAGGAGCTCAGGCAGTGCACCTCATTAATATGCATGGCATGCTGCCGTCCTGCTCCTAAATGGTCACCTTCATGCAGGACTAAGCTAGTCCTGCAAAGGAGAATAGTAAATCGGGGTTGCTTTCCTTCTAACATATTTGAATATGTGTTTATTACTGTATACAATTTCCATTTTCCTCAAGTCATATATCATCACCCTTCCAGGCATCACAATTGTTAACATCTAATATTTTTACTTTATCTTTTCTTATTAAAATCCCTAACCCAGAACGTTTAATATCCTACTGGCCATATAATTTTATTCTCCTATATAGCTTAAAGTTAATCTCTTTTTCACTGTTTAACACATCTTGTATGCAATAAACATAACGTGACCATCTTTTTTTTTTCTTTTTGCACCATTCAACAACCATCAAACATCTGATGTATTTCTTATACTGTTTACATTTAGTTCCTAATACCTAAATCATCATGTTCCCTTTTCTAAATCTTTTTTCCTCCTGTTCTTATTTTTCTTGTTTTCCTTCTCACCCTCCCTCGAGTAGATTTAATTTCTTTCTGCTCCTCTTCTTCTTCCACTGTTTCTAAATCGCCATCTTCCTCATTTGCAAACCCATCATACTTGTTTCCTGTTTGTATCTGAATCAGTTCTACCACTAGTCTTCCCCTTGCTGTTTTTTTCACCTTGAGTTATATTTTATTTACTTTCTTCCTCATTTACATCAGCTATTTCAATCTCTTTCTGAATAATATTTTCTACATATGGGAAATTCACAAAGGTACTGAAATGTGTACAACTCTGTGTACACATCTCAGTAACATTTAGCTATTCAGCATGAAAAGTGCTCTAGCATGAAGACATATAGGGCCATCTCATTGCTGTACTGAATGTTAATGAGACAGCATGAGAAAAAGCATAAGCTAATTAGCAATGTTCTTTTTGCCATCTAATTTCCTCCTGGAAGGCTTCTACACACTGAGTGACTCAAAAATTGCACCACAGTGTAGATCAGCATGTCTGGCTCCACCACATCATGGTATTGAACATGACCATAGGCCGAGGTCAACTACCTACCATGACCATGCTATGGAAATTGGGATGTAGAGCTAATAGGTCCAAGGGATGAATATTTACTTAAGCATCTTCACATCATCAATGTCACTACATAGATTGGTAGGTGGGGGAAATCACTATACACCAGGGATAATTATTTTCTTAAGCACCTTCATGGCATCAACATCACTACAGAGATTGTGAGATAGGGGGAATCATTGCACACCAAGAATGACTATTTACTTAAATGCCTTCATGGCACTTCAGAGATTGGGGGTGGAGGAATGACTAGACATCACTGATGACTATTTACTTAAGTGCCTTCATGGCATTGGCTTCAGAACAGCAATCAGGGATGGGTGGAACATTACACACTAGGGATTCTACAAATGTTCCATAGCTGCACATAAAATATTATGGTGGTCAGACAGTGGGGTTACATTAGCAATCAGGGCAGCTACAATATGCCATAATGGTGCATAAACTATTGTAGTGGTAAGGGGTAGGGGGAACCATGGAAGGGAAGACAAATCATGGAGACAGGTATGATGCCTGTGGTGTGTGTATGCATGTGTGTGTTTAAATGTGTGTGTGCATAGGAGAGTGACTGTGGGGGGAATGCCAGTTCCAATGCCTACACTAGCAGCAGTTTACTACTGTGACATGTAGATTATCAATGATCTGCATGTCACAGTAGTAACTGCAATTTAGAGACATATAAATTAAACAATAATGAAGTCTTACTTCATTGAAGCTAACATATCTCTGAATCACAAATTACCACATCACAGGAAATGTTCCTTAGGCCCTTTATTGAATTCCCACAATTGTGCTTCCTCTCTATATATTTCTTTTTTCATGTATCTGTTCTTTTTTCAGCACAGGACATTCAAACCAAAAACGGCCAGACTAATTAAATTTCCCATAAAATGGTTTGCAGTTCCTACTACTATTATGGTCTTGCTCCCTACATTGTCTACATCTTCTATATGTGCATTCATAAATGCAAGCCTTTGATAGGCCTCAACACCTAAAAGTTGTTCTTTTTCCATTTACTATTTTATTATTTTTAATATTTTGTAATTTTCCATCATGCATATCCAGTTTAATCTACACTTCCCTACTCTGGCTTGATAAACCTATAACACAATTTTCTGAATCCCCTTCATCACATGTGATTTTTGAAATGGTCTAATACACAGAAAACCACACTATATGACCAGCATGCTAGTGATAATAAAAATTTAAGGACAGAAGGCATACATCTTATAACTCCCTTTTTGAAGCAAACACAAATGACCTTGTGTAGCAACATTTTGCAAACAAACCAATGAAAAACTATTGAAAACAGAAAACAAAGCAAAGTAGAAAACTTGGTGTATATAGACCTCAATGTTATTATAAGTAGTTTTTAAAAAGTTGATGCATGCAGTTTTGAGTTAGATTTGAAGAAGTTTGGCAATGTTTAAATGAAAGCCATAACAATAAAACTGGGGTCGATATGCACCAAGTTTACTGTTTTATGTTGTTTTTTGTTTTCAACAGTTTTTCTTTGGTAAAGTTTTGCAGCAGAGATCATTATAATTTACAGATTTTACATTGTCTGTTTGATAATGTGCTTATATTTTCCATCATTTTTGCACTCTATATTTTTAAATATGTTTCTAAGTAGTATTTCACATTCTTACTGGAAGCAGAAAATGTTATGAGCTATTTAGTTTTGGTTGTTATGCCATTAGATGTCTGGATTTTTTTTAATTGAATGTACCTACTTTTCCAGGGCTTGTGTTCTTATTTCGTTGTTTGCAGGTTGAAATGATGTTATTTCTTTTTTCTGTTTCACCCTTAATTTTTAAGTCTCAAAAATTACTTCACAAAAATCTTTTGACCACAAAAGTATCAAAGCATTATGTCTTTTAAAGTAAATCCTAATGGCAATATAATATTGTCCAGATTGTCATGCCTAACAATACTAGCACTGGCTTTGCTTCTTTTTCTTACTATCACTCTACTTTTTCTAAAGCTGCTGGTTTCAAATACCTATCTTCATTTCGTATACTGCTTCTTGCTTCTTGTCTTACAGCACTTGAATGTGTTTTTTTAATTGTACTTAATTTCTGTCATCCCGAATACCCAGTTGCAGAGGCATATTATTAAAACTGATTACTCCATCAGCCAAACACGCTTCTGTACTTTCAGCCTCTGTAATCTGCTTCTCTGCCTTAGTATCATCTTCATTATCAAAACTGCCCCTGCAGTACATGATCCATCACAACAATGCAGCTAGCCTCTTCACTTTCATTTGGTTTTCCTTCCTTCATTAAGTTTTCCAGTATCTCTGTAGCCAGACCTATACACTCCAACACCACAACTAGGATTTCCTCTTGCTGTGATTTTTTTTATTTAAAATTCCTCAAGCAGCAATCTTTATTCCTTTTTTCCATCTTGAAATTTTCCAAGCACTACTGACAGTTCTAGTGGTAAAAAAGGGTAGGGGTTCTTTATTAAAAAACATTATGTACAGTACTATTTACAAACTTACATACTTACAAATTTACACAGTATACAAATGTCCATCCCTTTTCTATTATTCTCATATAATCATAGATATCTTACTTTTCATTATGTTTAACCTTCATTATCTTATTTGAACCCCACTTCGTTTTCCACAACAACCATCTATTTTTTTTTTAATTATTAACATTCTGCATTTACTAATAAACATGATTTCATTTAGCCATTCATTCCAAATGGTCCACACAACATAAAATAATCTTTTATCTGTTTTGCTAATACATTCCTTATTTTATGGCTATAATATCCATACATATTCATATCCATAGTTACTTAATTATCCCCTTTATATTTTCAAATAAATTTTCTTCAAAAAGTTTTCCTACAATGCTGCAACCTTTATACTTTGTAAAAAACATGATTTGTATTTTCTTCTTTACCACAATATATACAAACTCTTTCATTGATTTTATATGACATATTTCCCTTTGCTGGTAAATTATTAATCACTAATCTCCATAAAACATCTTGCTATTCCACTTGCTTATTATACCATGCTTTTCATACTTTTATACCTTTAACTTTTTCACTCACTAGCTCAGCCCAAAGATTAGCACAATAATATTGTATCATGATATTTTTATATCACACGTTCCTCTCATTTTCTATTTCATCATTTTTAATTTTTCATAAAAGACATTTTTCTTGATAACATCTTGTTACTTCATTTAAACATGCTTTTCCTCTTTTGAAATTTTTAACATATCTCAATGCTACTTATATTTGTACTTAGTAAACATACTACTAACTTTTCATTTTTATCCAAAACAAAACTTTATATAAATTCAAAGAAGCGGCATAAACAATTTGATTTATTAATCCGGACTCTCCATCTTCTTTGTGCATGTATGAGACTCCTCTCTTCACTGGATTCAGTCTTGACCCCCATATAAAATAAAATGCTTGTAGTATTTCTTTTACATAGGTTATTGTCAACATATAGACACTAGCTAAATATGCTGTCTTTTGCAGAGTAACTGAATTGATCAAATAAATCATTTTTTATTAAACAATATGTTGTATGTTTTCCAAAAACAACAAAGCTCCTTTATTTCATCTAGTATCCTAGTCCATTGTTCCTCCCTTGCATTTCCCCCCAAATCTTATTCCTAACACTATTTCTTTCATCAAGAGAGGTATTCTCCCTATCTTTACTATATAACCCAGTCCTTTGCTTTTTTAATTTAAAGTCATGCCTACTACATCTACACACTGAAATATATAATATATAGTTTATTTCATTAAAACTTTGTTTCAAGTAATGAACATGTCATCTGCATAAGTAAGCATGATTGAAACTACAAATCTACATCTCCAATTACTACATTCATAACTAATGTAAATAATATATTACTCATAGGACATCCCTAATGAATGCCATTCTTTATATGTATTTCTTTGCTTAACCTCCCCTTCTTTATAGTTCTTACTTTATTCTAATTATATGCAGAATGACATAAATTCTTAATTTTCTTACTAATGCTATACTTTTCTGGAATTGTCCACAAAAGTTCATACTTTATTGTATTTAAAGCTTTATTTAAAATTGATATCATGATATTGGTCCATCAGTCCTGTTTATGATATCATGCACAATTCCTCCTACTATGAATAATAATTCCTGGCATCCTTATCCTTTTAAAGTACATATATGCTGTCTTCCATAATACTTTTCATTTTACTTTCCATTTTGCTCTGAATTATTTTTCTAAAAATCTTATAATCTGTACTGTTCAGTAATATAGATCTCCAATTTTCAATTTTATTTTTATCTTCCTTTTTCCATACAAATGTAAGTATACCAATGCGTAAATCTTTATACATAAAGCCTTCATTTAACCATGCATTCATGATTTATAAGAATTGATTTTTCTGGCAATCCATAACATTCTTATAAAATTGGTATCCTATTCTGTATGATCCTGAAACTGACAGTAAATTAACTTGCCTAAGTACCTTATCTAATTTATTTAAGAAAAACTAATTTTCCAGTTCCTTATTTTCTTGTTCTATCACTTTTTAACATGCCATTCTTCTTTTTGTACATTCTGTCTTGAAACATTTTCTTTACATAATTTATTATGATATTCATAATTTGTCCCTGAAATCTTCTTACTTCCCATCTATCTTTCATTTCTTTCATTATACTAGTTTTCTCTTTAATTATGCCATTCAGATAAGCTGATACCTCTTCTTTTTACCTTGTAAATAATAACTTAGCTTAAATAGTAATTCTTTAGTTTTCCCTTGACTCTTTTCATAAATTCTCCATTCTATCACATAATATTCTTTATCTTTTCTTTCAAAATCCTTTAAAGCATCCATGCACGTTGTTTTATATTTTTTCTACTTTTCTTACATCTGACTGTCATTCTAAGAAACTTTTTTAATATTTTTTTTTCAAAAGTAGTCACCACTCAGACCACTCTTTGTAACACCATCTAGTGGAAATTTGATCTTTCCATAAGCACATACTTATTTTTTCAATTTTCAGACCATTTCTCATTTATTCTTTGTATTCCTTTTCCTAATCTGATATACTCGTTATTTGCTTGTATTTATATTTAAATGGTTGAGTGATCTGGAAATCCTGTTACATGTGTCTCTCCCTTAGCCATATTTAAAACTTGTGATATACTACAATAATTTATGTCAATATCATATATACCTCAACTATATGGCACAGATTATTATTCTAAATCTTTAAATTGCCACATTTTATAACTTCAAAAATTTTCTTTACATCATTTCCTCTCTTTTCTTATCTCAGATCACATGTTCTATCTCTTGTTAGTGTTACATTCATATTACTTACTACATAATCCAAACTTTTATGAAATAAATGTTCTCTTCCTTTAATTATAACATAGGCATACAATGCTATAATGCTATATACCTGATTATGCCATCTGAGAGTTACAATAGTTAATCTTCCCATCACTGCCAATGTCATGTTCAATATTTTGGAACCAGTAACACAAACACCGAGCCAAAACACAGGTACAAAAGTTGAACAGAAGGACACCAAAAGCCAGGAACCAATAAATAATCTGTAAAATAAAGGATTATTTACTGGTTCCTAGCTTTTGGTGTCCTTCTGTTCAACTTTTGGACCTGTATTTTGGTTTTATGTTCAATATTTTCACTGACTTTCTACAAAGTTCAACTATGCCTGAACAGAATTCTTTTCCTACGCTCCATATTGAATCTCCTCCTCAAAATTTCTTTGTTGGTAATCTCTCTCTTGTGGGAAAAATCTTACATCTTCCAATATTAAGTCATCATCACACTTAATACACCAAGTTAGGGTCAGGATTCCTGTTTTTCTACTTATATTTTTGATACTATTTACATTTACTGAAAGCATGCTAAAGTTGTAATCATGGCTATATTGTATATTACCAGAAATTGTGTAAAATTGAAGTATTTATCTAATTGCCATTATCAATTTCCTTTCTATTTTTTTCTTTTATACCAATATGCTTAAACTTTCTTTTTCTGTCTCTTACTCTTTTGTCAATTTTTTTACCTTTCACTGTTTTCCAGTTTACATCTTCCTTATCACTTTTTTCAGAACTTTTTTTCTATATTATCTTTGGTTTCAATTTCCTCTTTATCCTTATCATTATGTTTACCCTGATCTTGCTTCCCTACTTCCTCTTTATCTTTTATTGGGACTGTTTCTTCTCTTTATATACTGTCCTCACTTTTGTTTTCTTCTTTTTCATTTCTCTCTAGATTACAATCCATCCATATATGGTCAAATTTTGTTGCATTTAGAAATTTTCAATTCACACTTTTTGCATCTTAACCTGGTCCCCCACCAATATAACATTTCCTCTTATCAAAGATACTTATCAAATAGTCAACCTTTCCACAGGAAAAACTGTTTTCAGTTGTCCCCAATATTTTGCAACACCTCTGTTATCCTCTGCATTTATCATGCTAGAGATATGAATTTTTTTCTCCATTTTCAGTACAATATGGCACTCCTATCCCCAGTCCAAAATCCTCTGTTATCATAGACTTTGCTAATGTCTAAAACTTCTTTGCAACGATTGCTTAAATGTCTATTTAAAGTCTCTTTATCAACTTCATTTCAAAATTGACCATCTATTTCCTTTTTTGTTTCTCTATCAAATGCTTTAACCACACGAGAATTGCATGGGTTGCAGTTCTTTTTCTTCTCATAATTCCCTAAAATCTTTCCAAAAAAGAACTAGTCTCAAAAATAATGTCACAAAATGTCTCGTTATGAATAAGAATAAAAGCTCTTAACTCCTGAGCCTTCACTCCCAGTGGAACCATTAAATTATCCTATCAAACCTGTTTATTTCTTTTCCTTCTTTGTTCTGAATTCTCACTGTATATTTCCTTTAATTGTTGGCATTTCCTTTCCTCTGTTTATCTCTCATCACTTTCCCTGCAGTTTATTTAACAGTTTTGGCACATGATTTCTTTTTTTGGCAACCTTCTTTCAAAGTAGCTTCTGATTTCCCCAATTGCATTTGGTCCATAATTTCACCCACAGAATATCTTTTCCACTCTCTGGCTCTCTGTAACAACAATTCACCTAAAATAATATCCAACAATCCTGCTGACTGAATGGTTGCAGTAACACATCCATTATTGTTTTGAACATTTGCTTCCAATGAAACAAGTGATTTCTACTGAAAGAGCTCTTCACAATCCTGTAGAGCTTCAAACACTGCAACCAGCATTTGCCTCCATGCTATCTGCCATCTTGGATCTCCTTAAGTTCTCCCAATTGCCACTGCATTGGGAATGAACAATCATTCTCCTAATGATTAGTTTTTTTATTGATATATACATTACATATTATTTACATATTTACATCTATTTACAAATCTCCATACATTATAAACTTCAATTGAAGCATTCCCACATTCATTTATCCACTACCAAAACATTATTTTTTCCAAAATCTTTGCCAAAGTCCATTTTCCATTGTATGTAATCTCATTTAGTTCTCATTCCATATAGTCTATGAAGCACAAAATATTATTCTGTCCATTATCTTCACTTTTGTTTACGTGCACCATAATAACCAAATTCTATTATGTCCATATTTATTTGTTCAAATTTTAGCAAACATTTCACCCTATTATCTTTACATATTTCTTTCCAGAAATTATTAACTTTCACATTTCAAAAACACATGCTCAGTAGTCTCAAGATCTCCACATTTATTACATATTCTATCTTGCTTTTTTATGGTATTTTTGCCTTAACCGCCAATTTTCTTATAGACAATCTCCATAAAAAATCATTACATTCTTTAATCTTTTTATAGTTATTATATCTTACCATTATGGCTTTTTTTCTTATCTATTTCTAAATCTTTCCAAGGATCAATACAATAACATGCTTTCATAATACTTAAGTATCATCCCTTTCTATTTTTCTCACATATATTCTTTTTTATTTTGCATAAATCAATTTTGTTTTGGTGCTCTTTCATTTCTTTATTCACAATGCTTTTACTTAATTTTTTTAACTTTCATTCCTTCCCACAATTCTTTGTATTTATAATATAGTATCATTTCTATCACATTTTTTATTTTCCTCCATAATTTCTTTTAATACCTTATATAAAATTAAATATGCTGTATGTACTATTGGGCTTATGAAACCCAAACTTCCCTCTTTTGACTGGATTCAGTCTAGAGCCCAATATAAAAGAGAATATAATCATCATTAATTCCTTTTTATACTTAATAAGAATCATATAGATGTTAGCAACATAATCAATTTTTCCTGTTACCATGGTGTTCAACAAGTGTGCTTTTTTTCTATATGATTTTTCTATATGCTTTCCAAAAATTAGTCATATCCTTTACTTCTTTGGGTACATTATCCCACTATTGTCTGTATTCATTCCTTCCATATGTTATTCCTAATATATTTTTATTGAACTCAATACCTACTATCATACCTTCAAAACCAAATCCTTTACTTTTCTCCTTATTTATACTTAAACCAATTTTTTAATTTATACTTAATTTTTCATTTACTTTTTCCATCCATACTTTATTTTTAACAATTAATACAATATCATCCGCATAATTATACATTATTGTCAATTGTACTTCCTTCATCATTTATTATCCACCACTACTTGACATTTTATTAATTTTCTTTACTATTACATTCATAACTAATGAGAAAATTACCCTACTAGCTGAGCAGCCCTGCTTTATTCCACATTCTATTTTTATTTCTTCCCCAATCCAGCCATTTACATTTAGTTTCACATAGTTCTTTTCATAAACAGATTTTATTACTTGTAATAATTTTGCTTACATTATATGCCTGTAAAATTCCCCATAATGATTTATATTAAATATTATCATAAGCTTTACTTATATCCCTATCATAACCTTTGCTTCTACATTTTTATTTATGATAGCATCAATTATTTCTCTTATTATCCATAATAGCACTTGACTTCCTTTTCCTTTTCTTCCAAATACATTTTGATCATATATTATATCCATTTTTTTCTGTAATCATTTCATTATTGTTCTTTATCTCCTCTCTTGGTCATGAGTAGACTTTGCTGGTCTACACTGCTTCTCCCACTGGTAGCATCCTGCCAAGGGTTTGTGAAGCAGTGGTTTGCTCACACACTGGGCCAGCCTCATCTCCAGGTTCCGCGGAACCAATGCCCCAGGTGTGACATTCTGTGCATGAAGCATGCCCACACACCCCACTGTGTGCACCATTTTTCATTCCTCTCTTCAGTATTATGCAAGACTACTGTTCTCACAGTATGTGTGAACAAGCACTGTTCATTGATACTCATAGACTGCTCAGAATACTGTGATTGAGCAATGTGCACATGTTTGCTGGTATTAATCTACATACTTACATACATTCCCTATACTGTTGAATGACTGTGCTGGATGATATGTTTGTGATAACAGCAGCTGAATGTATATCTGCCATGCCTTAGCGGTAACTCAGACTTTAGTGTGCAGGGTGGAGGGGGTTGGAACCTGGGAGTGCTGATTATTTTGTTAATGGGCATGACGAGAGCTGTTGGAAACAGAGTGCCTAAGGCACTGTAGAGGAAGTGTAGGTGGGTATGCACTGGTGTGCACGAGGCTCAGCCTTGCTGACTTCCAGTTATGGTGTCTTACACTGAGTTGGCCTCCACAATTGCTTAACTGGTGTGGGCATTGCTTACTGCCACCCAAACAGGCATAACCCCACTTGCTGCTGCATACCCCCATGCTACTTGATGTATTTAGTTTACATTTCTTGTCCTGGACAATCCGACTGGATGCTTCCCCATTGTCAGCGGTGGCCCGGGGAGTGGAGCTCCACAGTAAACCCCAGCTATACATTACATGTACTACTGAGGTGTACACATTCATAGAGAGTAACAGACTTACCATAGCTACGTACCACATTCTTTATGCTTAGTTCACATTAACATGTCTGTATTATACATGCTTAGGTCAGGTTTACATGTCGGGTATGACTGCTGAAAAAGGTCAGTTTAAGGTGAAGTGAGATTCCAGTTTAACAGTTCTGGATAGGTTACACTCAGGTATTCGGGTTAGGTTTAGTTATGCCATACC
>NC_056725.1:1547219207-1547326707 GCF_019279795.1 Protopterus annectens | reverse complement strand
CACATTAGGGATTTTTTCATCTGTATTTTATTAGTATTTATGACAGTAAATAAACCTTGCAAATATAGACAATGGCAGAGTGCATCCATACAAATCAGTGACCATATGAATAGAAACAACTGCTATTATATCTAAGAAAGAATATAACTATAGACACTATTCAATTAGCATATATACTTATCAATAGAGTCGTACAAATCATTCTTATCGATAGTAAAGGCAGTTACACATTCCCTTATGCAGCAAAGAAAACAATCCATGCAGATGCTAATTTGAAAGTTAGGTTAGCCTCCTCGAAAGATTACAGAATGTAATTAACTTGTTTGCATAGTGGAAAGTCAAAGTGAGTCAATGACATTGATTTTCTAGATTTTCACTCTTTTGCACAAATTAGCTTTGTAATACTAGACAAAACCCAACCCACCTCTAAGGCTTGTAAATGGGGAGGGGGGGTGAGAATTTTTTATCTATTAATCCAATTAACCAGAATTTCCAGCCCTCGTGGATGGCAGTATTGAAGATTTGTTCCAGAAGGAGCTGGAAGTGATGCCGATAGTGTCTGATCACAGATCAATACCAAAACTGTGAAGGTTATCTGCCTCTAAGTATGTATGCCTCGAGCACTTAATATACCCCTTGTAGCCCTGCTTTGTTTGCTTAGCTGGAGTTAGATACTACCTACACCACATTCGGGATCATTTGAGTTTAGGAGTTACAATAAAATTACAAATTTTTGCACTTGAACTTGCACTCAAGCTGATACATGTGAGATCTGAATTGGGTGTAAATTCTCTACCATTTTTCCTTATATCTTTGAGAAGACGTGGTAGGTGATGGTGGGAGTGGTGGAGTCATTAGGTGACCAAGATCTTTACTGGACTCTGTCAAATGGTACAGGCAAAGGTTGATGCAGGGCAACTATACTTGGTCATAGTAGAAGGCTGAAGCTTGGAAAAGTTTGGCCACAGCTGTCATCAGTATAACTGGCATCTCACACACTGGTGAACAATATCATTACAGTGACTTAAAAAGATGTAAGCAGGACATCCTTCACCAATAGGAGGAATAATTTATGACCGATGACTAACATGATGTAAATACGTATAGTAGCCCATTATCAGTCAAAACAATATCATGACTTGCCAACGCAAAAAGATGGTCATTATTTTTTCTGTTTTGTATAGCTTCTGCAGTGAAAAAAGAAAATAGGGAGCACATCAGGAGAGACTCCAATGTCTCAGAGAGGCACTGGCTAAGTATGGAAGTATGGTTCAAGTATGACTGACAGCCATTTCATAATAGCTCTGATATGAAAATCATTTTATCAACTATGGGGACATCAGTCCTTAGTTTCTTGACACAGTCACAAATGAGTAGGCATACTCTATATATATATCAAATATACATAGCTGATCTAATTGTTCTTAAAGCATTATATTAGCCAGTGTCAGTGCAGTTGTATGTGTGGTTTCAAATCAATGCAGCAGAAATTTGTCTGTGTTACCAAAACGTCTATTATTCTGCAATCAGTAAATTAGAATAACATTGTAATTATTTCACATGGATATTTTATAAGTTGGAATGTATAAAGCATATTTGCAGTACTCACATTTTTTATATAATGTGTATAATACTGATGCAATTAAAGTGTAGTTTGACATAAATGTACAGCTTCAAATTCACTTGAGGATATGACAAACCTTTAAATATTACATAACATTTATTACTTTTCGTCAATCCCCCCATCTATTTTTCCTTTAAATACATTTGGACTATGACTCCTGATGCAATAAAAACAACCCCGGGCATGGGGAACTTAGCTGGTCACTGAGACTTAGACCACCATCTCTCCACAGGTGGTTGGGTCAGCACCACCATCACAAGCAGCACAGTCATCCAACTATTATGGGTCACATTCTGTCAACATTTCCTCCACCTCCTCCAACTTCTTCAGGTAGCATTGCCTGGGGCTGTTATATTTGCACCCATTAGGAGTAGTTCCAGAGGAGGTGGCTATTATATCACCTGTCAAGAGCTGACAGTGGTGCTGGAGGTGATAATGGAGAGAAGCCTTGGTGCCCACTTCAGCAGAATAGAAAAATAATTGTGAATAAAATATCCAAATTGATGCCTTATTCAGCAGTGTCCAATGTGTCTGCAACAGGAGCCAGTGATGATAGTTCACGGGGTGAGGACGAGTCCATTCTAGACATGGATGTGCCTCTGACGTCCCATATTTATCCACATTCATGGTGTCCCCAAATCTTTTGTGTCCATCACCATTCATTTCTGGCTTGTATGTCTTGTATGTCTGCACTGGCTAGCTAACCTATCCTACCTATGTACACTTCTAAATCCTAAATACTTTCCACCTACCTTTATCTCTCTCTCAAAAATGGGCACCTGTTCCACAAAAAATGACACACATATATAGTTATCCACTTTGCTTATGTGTGTGTGTGTGTGTGTGTGTGTGTGTGTGTGTGTGTGTGTGTGTGTGTGTGAGAGAGAGAGAGAGATGCACTTAATTTAATCCAATTGGCCATTCAACATTATTAAGTTGTTGTCACACACTCATGATATGATAACTAGCCAAAATCCTCAAATTATTATTAGAACTATACTGTTAGCTTATGAATAAGTGGATGGCTATGGTGCTATCCCACCAGCATCCTGCACATTCCTTTATTCTTCCTTCAGTATCCTACCCTCTCTTGCCTACATTTTCACTGCTGTCCTGTCAACTCCATTTCACACCTTTAATCTTGTCAGAAAATAAGTTTCATGCAGCACACACATAACCAGAAATGACCTATAAACCAAACTCTCTATTTCTGTCCACATAATTTGACCAACAGTTCAGGTCCTATGGTGAAAACTGAAGATGTTACCTTCGGCCACATTAATACAATGCTCCTCACACTACTATACTTAACCCAGCTGCATGACAGAATGCAACACTGATAGCACTATGAGGAGACAGTTATACATATATGTTTAACAGGCAGTAGGGTTTAATGAACACCATATGGGATGTTTCAGTTCTCATTGTTATTATGAAGTCTGATGGACACATAGACTCTTGCTTCATACATTTCCCATTGTCCCTCATATGTGTGAGTTTTGCTTCCTGAAATATGATTTGCTTTAGGTGTGATCAAATAATGCTGTGGTCTAGAGAATCTTGCTATGAATTGGCAGGCATTCAAATCCAGCAGTATGTCAAACATTAGTTAAGGTTTTCTTTCTAATAACATTTTCCTTTATAAAGTACTGCACAGATATGCTCGTCCAACACAAGAATCCTGTCTCTATATTTATCCTACCAGTATCCCACCTCTGCTTATACCTTTCCATCTATAAGTGCAAGACATCTGGACATAGACAAAAGTAATGGGGGGACGAAGGCTCAAAAATAGGGACAGAATGCAATTATTGCTCTTATATATCTAGGAAGTTGTTATAATAAAAGATTTAACATTAGAATGCATCTTCTGAATGATATGAATTCTGACACATAGATGTATGTCATCATGCAATGACTTTAGTCCTCAATAATTTGCTGGAAAAACACAAATTGTATAAAGAACACTAAAGTTCAACTTTTAGTGACTGATTACACATGTGCTAATCCAATACCTTGCCATAAATAGCACAAATGAGCTTTCCAACAATGTGCCTCAGTAAGCAATTCTGACAGAACAAACGTAATTTTAATGACTTGTAATATTTATACAGTAGTTACTGGCGTATTGTAGTCTACATATGTTAAGTTCACTGGGATGCTATCTACTTACTACATAATGTAATGAATTTGTACTGAAACACATCACCCTTCCAATTGTGTTTCTATTAGTGTGACCATTGAAAACATACTTGCAGAGTAGTATTAATGAATTTAATTTTATTTCTCATTTATTACCTTTAGTACCTTGGAAAATGAACATACATGACAAAATCTGCACAATGATACACAAACTAAATAAAGAATTTCATATAATGTTCTTGAGGTGAACAGCCAGGAATGTGTATGTGGTCCACTTGTTAACAGCTTTAATTATCAGTCAAGATATAACTGGTCAATAACACCTTAATGTAACACACATAAATATCATTCGCACAACAGTAATGGCCATGGGAGAAGTGATGTTTGAGTTATTGCTAAAGTATGTAGTGATTTGGGATCAACACATTCTTGTTTTGCCCCTCTGTCAAAACACATTGCCCATTCACCCAAATATATGTAATGTACACAAGCATGTGCTATCAGAGACTTGTAGCAAGACTTCTGTGGTGTTTGCAGCTGGTACAATGCTCTCTAGATTGTGGACTTAGGTGTTTGAATTCAGCAATGACTAACTAGGGTTAGTATGTATGACTATAACGCTAAGTAGGACTGACTTATTCAACAGATCTGGTTGTCTATAATTCTTCTCAGGAGATACACTTACACTAGGAGAGGGCTATGAAAACAATTTCAATCCCTCTTAGGTCAGGCATCTGCTTTACAACACAGTGATGAGGTTGTCCCTTCAAATGGGCTCTGTTTAGCAAGACTTCTCCTGTGTCATAAGTGTTTAATCTGTTGGTCTGTAGATTGTGGACTTAGGTAGGTGTTCAAATTCAGCAGTGACTAACTAGTATAAGTATGTGTGACTATATTACTAGTATAATTGACTGATCCAGAAGATATGTTGGATAAGTCAGCCCTAATTAGTACTATAGTCACATACTCTAACCCTAGTTAGTCATTGCTGAATTCAAACACATGCCTATCTAGGTCAACAATCTAGAGAACACTGTACCAATTGCCAACACCACTGAAGAAGTATTACTACAAGTGTCAGACAGAAGTGTGAGACTGTAGTGTGAGGAAGGGGTGGTCTATCAGCCAGATCTTGTGTGAACATGTTTCTTCAGATGAAGCATTTACATAGCTAGAGAGCTCCCACAATTCTTTCACTCACTTTTAAGTCAAACATTTGCCTTGCTACACAGTGATGAGGTCATTCCTTCAAGTATATTCAGGTTTGCAGTTGTAGTAGGACTTCTCTTGTGGTGTGACCAGCTAATGTTCAGTGCTATAGCATGCGTAGATTGATAGGCAGGGGTTGCATTTTTTAAATGTATAAGTAATGCATGTGTGTTTAACAACAGTGACTGATAGGACTGCATTACCCCATGGATAGTGATATGGTGGCACAGGCACAGACTTGAGTGAACACTGATATCACTAATGAATTTTGATCCCTCAAAATACATTTTACAGGTTACATGAGCATTCCAAAATATAACTTACGTCAGACCCTGAAGTGTGCGCTTTCTGTAACTTGTACTTTAAAGTCTTATGTGTAGGAAGCAATTAATGCACAGCTCTTTAGAGTGTGGACCTAGGCAGTGGTTCAAATCCAGCTAATTTTACCTACTTTAGTTCTATAACATATGACTGGAATTGAGTCACAATGAGTTCAACAGATGTGATCTGGATTAACAGTTTTCATGGCTACAACTTTTTGATAACTTAGATAAATTTTATGTGAGTCATATGCCTCCAAACACTCCACTTGAAGTCACCCATTTAAGCATGTGGTTTCAGACAACTGTAATAATGATATATTCTATGGCATCATCAGGTAATATACAGTTCTCTTGATTGTGGACCTAGATAGCCAGGATTTCAAATCTGTAATGTAACTATGGAAGACATTACTGACAGACAGGGAATGAGTTATTCAATAAATGGTTATATGCAAACCCACACTTGTTTGAACACTAACAGGGCTAAATGTTTTTGAGCATCAGAATACATTTTAGGGAAGGCATAACCATTGCAACAGACTACTGATGTAATCACTTCAAGTGTGTGCTTTGTGAGGCTTTAGATACAGTTCTCTCTAGGCATTAGCTGCTGTTACACAGCTCTGTGGACTATAAACTCAGATATACAGGTGTGAGTGTGTAAAACACTGACAACAGGCAGGATTGGCCTCTGAAAAACAACTGATGTTTACCATTCTACTTACTCTCAACATTTACACTTGATACCTCACAAAGTAATAAGCCCAACTCGGCTCAAATAATCAGGAACCACGAAGCACTGCAGTAAAATTCTTTTATTGTAAAACCATGCACCAAATAGAGATGGTGTTAGTTGTTGAGCGCTTTCATCTAGTAACTCTAGATTTCTTCAGAACATCAAACAAGGTGTGTCATCCACTTTAAATACCTTATTTGCCCGCCTTTTTTCAAATACAATACCCTATTACATACATTTAACCCTGACTATACCATTCACAATGAAAAATACATCACAGGCTTAGGCTAGGGTAAATAAGCCTGTGATGTATTTTTCATTGTGAATGGTATACTCAGGGTTAAATGTATGTAATAGGGTATTGCATTTGAAAAAGGCGGGCAAATAAGGTATTTAAAGTGGATGACACACCTTGTTTGATGTTCTGAAGAAATCTAGAGTTACTAGATGAAAGCACTCAACAACTAACACCATCTCTACCTGGTGCATGGTTTTACAATAAAAGAATTTTACTGCAGTGCTTCGTGGTTCCTGATTATTTGAGCCGAGTTGGGCTTATTACTTTGTGAGGTATTTGGTGGACTCCAGGAACCTTGGTGTGAGATAACATTTACACTTGGTGAGAAGAAGGCCAAATGACGTAATCCCTTTAAAGGAAAACATATGTATTCAAACACAATGCTGAAAGTATCCCTTCAACAATGTATCATCTGAGAAGTGCAGTATGAAATCTTGTGTGGCATGTTAATTTAGATCACAGGTCAAGAGGAACTTTATGCATGTTTTAATCCAGTGGTGTATGTCTTTTATTATTTTGTTTAGAGTATAGTGGTCATAGGCAAGAATGGCTTATTCATCACATCTTGCTGTCTGTCATGCTACATTGTGCCACCACCAAATGTTATGGGACCTTTTTTTAATATTTTACTATGGTTTTGGGATCTGTAGGTGTTGGTCACCCTGTAACTGCTGTATTTCCTTATGAGCATTGTGACGTCCCTGCACTGGTCCAGTAATCAAGGAGCATCAATCCTCACCACTAGCATCAGTTAGGAATGTTCACACTGGGAGGATGACAAGTACACACATAGTAAAGTGCAATTTCCCTTAAGAGCACATAGGGATCACATTAAGTCTGGGGCTAGTTCTCCCTCTTTCTCCAGATCACCAATAAGACTCCCCATTGCCACAGCTGTAGGGTTGAGACCTCAGCTGAATATCCAAGTAAAAATCTCGAGCACTCTGTCCAAACAGTGCTTTGCGTCCCTGCCCAAGTAGCTGACACAAACACGCTTAGAGATTTGATTTATATACAAGCACAAACACACACCTGTGGAAGGCTGGTACAGGTTTACTAGCTATGCCCCTTCTGCCCAGAGTGTAAATTGGTTCCAGCTGCCACCAGCCACAGTTATCAACTACTCTAAGGCCCTTAACAAAGGGGGCCCTATCCTAATGTGTAATGTTACTATTAATCCAAATGGTAGTCTGACCAAGAGCAAGGCTATTTAGGAGTGGCATGTACACTGTCACCAAATACATATGCAAATACTCTAAGAGCTTAAATATTTCTCACAAATATCAGCCACAAAGATAGGTGTAAATATATTTAATAATAAATAATAAAAGAACAAGACAATACCAAATAAGTAATCAGTTACACCAGAGTTCAAAATCAGAGGAAATATTTAAAACAAGCTTACAGGGCAGTCTCAAATAGATAAAGAAAACATCTAAGCTATACTACACTATATTCCTATCTGAATCTAAAAGAGTTACTATGCCCTTACTTACTTACAGCAAGGCAAGTGTGGGTGGTGATTAATGGATGTTCTTGTTAGGTCAAAGACAAAATACAAAATGTACAGTCTCCCCCTGACAGAGTTCTTAAATTAATATCAAATATTACTGCTGGGTTAGCTTGGATGACGTCACTTTTTTTCACCTGACTTTCAGTTCCCAAGCTAAACCTCCATGGTAGCATTTGACATCTCCTTGTGAAAATGCATAGACAAAGGCTTCTGCTATGAGTTGTAAAACTGTTGGAAGCCATAAAGCAATGAAACACTTCCATATCTCAGACCTAGCAATTGCTTCTCTTTCAAGACAATACAAAAAACGTCTAGCTCTAGACATTATGTCTGCTACTGAACTGAAACTGAGAGATAACTTTTATAGCACAATTGTAAAAC
This sequence comes from Protopterus annectens, assembly GCF_019279795.1. Lineage (NCBI taxonomy): Eukaryota > Metazoa > Chordata > Ceratodontiformes > Protopteridae > Protopterus > Protopterus annectens. The sequence continues at coordinate 1,547,318,481 of NC_056725.1, read as the reverse complement.
AATTTATTTTCTTGAAGTTTTGCAAGTTAAGCCTTTATGTTCTGGTTTCTGCTGTTAAAACATATACATTTATACAATTACAATAGTTTATATACATTTCTATTCTAATCCAGCAGGGAATGCTGTGGTTACATTTTAGCTCAGTACTTTACACCTTTACACACACTTCTGTATGAATCATATCAATATTCACAAATGACAGAATTAGTTACAAAATTCCAGATAGCTAGGTTGGCAGTGTTACATTTCTTCCCGCCGAAAACTGAATCTAGTTTTTCAAGTGACCCTTGAGAAATGTTGCTTGAGTGGGTTGACTATCTGGGAATACCTCATCCCATTCCCTGTCCTGAGAGCCCATCTGCATTGGCATTGTTAACCCCACTGTGGTGCTGCACTGTCATGATCATATGCCTACAACCCTAGGCTCCAGCTTAGTAACTTGGCATTTTGCTGGCTGACTCAGTGTAGCCATGTTAAGTGATTGTAGACTGTAACTACAGTGAATTTCCTTCCATACAGATAAGGCTGAAGTTTCTGTACTGCCCAAACTAGAGCTAGACATTCCTTTTCTACAGCTGCATAGCATTCCTGCCTAGATTGGAGCCTACAACTGAGATATACCACTGGGTGCTCTTCTCCCTCTGAGGAAACCTAGCTGAGTACAGCCCCCACCCCATGGTTTGATGCACCCATGTGCACAACAAATTCTGGGCTGTAATCTGGACTGGCTAACAGAAGGGGTCCTCCCAAAACTTCTTTAAGCTTCTAGAATGCCGACACTACCTTATCTGGCTTGATTTTCTTTGTCAGGTCTGTGAGGGGAGCAGCTGTAGTACTATAATTGGGGACAAACTTTCTGTATTACCCTGCTGTCCCTAAAAATACCCTCACCTGCTTTTTGGTAACAGGGGCAGGCCATGCCTGAATGGCTTCTACTTTGGTGGATTTGGGCCTGATCTTACCAATCCACACTCTATGTCCCAGGTAGGAGATCTGTGCCATACCAACCTGACACTTACTGGGCTTGATGGTCAGCCTTGCCCTCTGTAGTCTTCCCAGCACCTCCCTGACATGCTGAAAGTGCTCTTGCCAGGAATGTCTGCAGATGGCAATATCATCTAGGTAAGCAAGGGGAAAATCTTCTGTGCCTGCTAGGATACAATCTACTAACCTCTGGAAAGTTGCTGGGGCATTTTTCATCCCAAAGGGCATCTTTGTGAACTCATACAACCTGAAAGGATTCACAAAGGTTGACCTTTTTCTAATGCTGGGAGTCAAGGGCAACTGCCGGTAACCCTTGGTAAGATCAGTAGTGGTAAGATGCTTAGCCACACCAAGTTGCTCTAGGGCTTCATCTGTCCTAGGCATGGGGTAAGCATCTGACTTTATGTGACTATTTAATTTCCTGCAGTCCACACAAAATACTGGTGCTGCCATCCTTCTTTGGTACCAGCACCACTGGGGAGGCCCAAGGGACTGCTGGATTCCTGATTTAGCCATAGGTCCAAGATTTCCTGCATCTCCTCCCTCAGAGTCTGTTCGACCCTTCAGGCACCCTATAAGGGGCCTGCTTTATAGGTATTTGGGGTCCTGCATCCCCATGGTGTTGTACCAGGGTGGGTGCACCCTGGTTTCCCAGTAAACATGTCCCCAAACTCTTGTAACACTTCTCAGATTTCTCAAACCTGGGTAGAGTATAACTGCTGGGACATTGCTACCCCGTCCACTGAAGTGTCAGTCTGAGCATCACTGAGGAGATCAGTCACCATATCCCCCTCAGACTCCTCCTGCATCCACTGTAAATACTCAGCACATGGGCCTACCTTTCATAGTATGGCTTCATCATTTTAACATGGTACAATTTGTGCCCCTGCCTCCTGCCTCCTGCCTAGCAGTTCTACCATGTAGTTAAAATCACTGACCTTCCTTACCACCTTAAAGGGTCTCTCCCAAGCTGCCTGCAGCTTGTTGTGTCTGACAGTAATGAGAATCATAACCTGCTGCCCTACAGAATACTCTCTAGCTTGAGTCATTCCAGACCTTTTTCTGCTGTTGGGCTTCTGCCAGGTTCTCCTTGGCCAAGCCAATGTGTTCCCTGAGCCTTGTCATGAGGTTTAGGACATATGCCACAACAGACTCCTTGTTGGATTCACACTCACCCTCCCACTCATCTCAAATCAAATCTAGAGCTCCCCCTCACTCTATGTCCATACAGCAACTCAAGGGGTGAAAACCTGTAGATTCCTAGGTAACCTCTCTGTAAGCAAACAATAGATGGGGCAAATATTTGTCCCACTACCTCTTGAACTGGTCTGCAAATGCCTGTAGCATCATCTTGAGTGTAGAGGTTAACCTCTCAACAAGACTATTAGTCTGGGGATGGTAGTTGGTGCTTCACCCCACATTGCTTCCACAGACAAGCCAGCAGGTCTGACATGAAATTGGCACCTCTGTCAGTTGGTATTTCTTTTGAGAAACCCACCCTGCTGCAAATCTCTAACAAAGCATTTGCCACCTTTACTGCCTCAATGGAGGACAGAGCCACCATCTCAGGGTATCTGGTAGCATAATCTACTACCACTAGGATATACTTTTTCCCTGTCAAACTTGGGGTACTCAGAGGCCCCACAATATCCATAGCTACCCTCTGAAATGACTCCTCAATGACAGGCAAAGGCATCAAAGTAGCTTTCACCTTGTCTCCTGCCTTGCCTACCTTTTGGCACTGCTCATAGGTCCTGCAGTACCCTGTTACATCTCTGGAAATCCCAGGCCAATAAAAGTTCTGCATAATATGTCTCTTTGTACATTTTAAGCCTATGTGACCTGCAAAGGGAATATTATAGGCTGTGGCTAGAAGTGCCAGATGGTAGGCTTTGGGCACTACCAACTGCTGTATTCTCTCACCCTCTAGCTCTCCCTCAGGGGTCCACTCTCTATACAGTAACCCTTTGTCCCAGTATACAGATTCCCTTTTCCCTTGAGAATCAGGTGCCTCACTGCCTACCTCTCTCAGGCCTTGTAATGTAGGGTCTGTGAGCTGAGACTGTCTCAACTCTCTCTTTGCAACCCTTCCCATCTCCCTTGCCACAGGAAGTCTGGCATCCTCTGACAGCGGTGCCTCACTGTCAGCCTGGGTACTATTACTCACCTCTGCGCTTGCAGTCACTCTGTCCAAGGGAACATCAGTACTCGCAAGCAGCTGTGGCTCACCTTCGGTCTCACTGCTACTGGGTAGCTCCTTACCTGAAGTAACCACCTCACCAGTCCTGGCTGCAAGTGTGTAGTCTGTCGGGGTCTGCCCCAGGCTACCAGACCAACATGCTTGTCTCCAAGCCTGTCTGCATGTAACTCCATGCACACAAGGTACTGCATTATCAAAATCATTCCCTATCAGGACATCTGCAAGGATATCCTCAAATACACCTACTTTCTTGCTTCCTTTTCCACCCTCCGAGTCAAGGTGAACCCTAGCCAAAGGTATTTGGAATAGGGTTCCTCCTAAAGCTCTGACTGGAGTACACTCCCCAAACAAGTAGTGCTCCTCTTTAACCATTCCAGGCTTTACAATGGGTAGGTCAGAGGCTGTGTCTCCCTTAGCAGTGGCATCTTTTCCATCCATGAAGATAGGATATAACCTCTTGTGGCAGTATGGTACCCTTGTTGTCCCGAGACAACTTACTGCTGGCATTTTGTCATTCCCACTTACTGGCTCTCCCACCTTGACTCCATGGACATCTATATGCTACATGACCCCACTGGTTGCATTTAAAACATTTAACCCTTGGTTCTGGACATGTACCTGGACTAGTGGCTTCCCCTGCTACCAGTGGACTCTGTTGCGGTGGTCTAGACTGCTCACCATGGGTTCCCTTAGACCTGTGAGCAGCACTGGGTACCCCTTTCCTTTACAGTGATGCCCTGCTTGCTAGGTATAGGTCTCCCTTCTTCCCCAACTCATCTGCAGTATTTCATTGCTTCAGATTCTCATGTCCTCAAGCAAAGAGATAAGGGCCTGTTCCCTCACCAAAAGATCTGTCAGCCATTCAGAAGTGGTGACCTGACATCCACTCATCTACCTATAAAAATAAGTGCTTATTTCAGCAATATATTCACACACACTTTCATCTGCCTTGCATCTATGCTCATAAAACATTTAGCTTCAGGTGTTAACTTAAAACATTGTAAACAACAATTTTAACGGTATTATAATTTAAGTAATCAGTATCAGACAATTTAGAAATAGCAGTTACAACTTTAACATGGAGTAAGAGGGGTCAGGAACCTTACCCCCTTGGTCAACATTATACTGTTGACATACCCTTTCAAACATATGAATGAAACTATCAAAATTATCCCCCTCTCTAAACTGTGGAAGAAATTTACTGACCTTTGTTGCTTCTGGGGTTCGGTTACTCCCTTCCCCATTAACTCCATGACCCTGGTGAAGAGTCAGCATCTCTTTCTCATGTTGCCTCTGCTGCTCATTCTCCTCAGCTTCCAAACATCACAGTTTCTCATGTTCCTCAGCCTCCAGATGTCTCAGTCTCTCTGCTGCTTCTATTTCCAAATACTTGGCCTGCAGTTCAAGTCTCTTTAACTCAGATGTATTTTTAAGTCGTCCTGTGGAAAGGTCGAACTATCCATTTTCTGAGAGTTGTACATCTCCAAGGCCAGTCTGCTTGTCCTCCTGGTTGTTGGTCTGTGATGCAGCTGTGCCCAAGGCTGCAATAATTTCTACTTTAGTCCGATTAGCATGCACCATTCCTTTAGCCTGGCACATCTCAGCCAATCGGCTCATTGTTAGCTTGCCATACTCCTCTGCTGACATGCTTGCCTGCTCTCCCTGACTAACTAAGATAACAAAATAAATAATATAAATAAAACAATTGTGATATGAAACTCTGAATGTTCACTGTGTGGCTTATTGAGAGTACAAGCACCTTCCTTAGGGACCACTGTTTACAGACTACAGGCATTCAATATCCACACTACTACAAGCCAATTAATATGTGATGTGGATGTCCCACCACTGCCAATTCATTAATATGTGATGTCCCTGCACTTGCCCAGTAATCAAAGAGCCTCAATCCTCAACATTAGCACCAGTGGGAGACATGCACACTGGGAGGATGGCAAGTACACACACAGTAAAGTGCAATTTCCCTTAAGAGCACACACAGATCACAGTAAGTCTGGGGCTGTTTTTTCCCTCTTTCTCCAGGTCCCCAGTAAGACTACCTACTGGCACAGCTATAGGATTGAGGTCTCAGATGAGTGGCCAAGCCAAAACCTCCACCACCCTGTCTGTACAGCCAGTGCTTCATGTCCCTGCCCAAGTAGCTGACACACACACCTGGGGAAGGCTGCCACAGGTTTACTAGCTATGCCCCCTTCTGCCCAGACTATAAGGTAGTTCCAGCTTCCACCAGACACCCTCATCAGCTACTCTAAGGTCCTTAACAAAGGGTGTCCAATCCTAATGTGTAATGTTACTATTAATCCAAATGATAGTCTGACCAAGAGCAAGGCTATTTAGGAGTGTCCTGAACAGTGTCACCAAATACATATGCAAGTACTCTAAGAGCTTAAATATGTCTCACAAATATCAGCCACAAAGATCGGCTTAAATATATTTAATAATAAATAATAAAAGAACAAGATAATACTCAGTACACAAACACAGTTACTTAAGAGTTCAAAATCACAGGGAATATTTAAAACAGCATTTTAGGACAGTCTCAAATAAATAAATAAAGAAAACATCTAAGCTATACTTTACTAGATTCCTGTCTGAATTTAAGAGTTACTATGCCCTATAAAAACTTACTTACAGCAAGGCAAATGCAGGTGGTGATGAGTGGGTGTTCTTCTTAGGTCAAAGACAAAATACAAAATGCACAGTCTCTCTGAGACAGTTCTTAAATTAATATCAAATATTACCACTAGGTTAGCTTGGATGACATCACTTTTTGGCACCTGACTTTCAGTTCCCAAGCTAAACCCCCATGGTAGCATTTAACATCTCCTTGTGAAAATGCATAGACAAAGGCTTCTGCTAAGAGTTGTGCAACTGTTGGAAGTCATAAAGCAATGAAACACTTCCACATCTCAATCCTAGCAATTCTTCTCTTTCAAGACAATACAAAAAACTTGTAGTTCTAGACTTTATTTCTGCTACTGAACGTAAACTGAGAGATAACTTTTGTAGTGCAATCATAAAATAATTTAATTTCAACTTATTTTCTTGACGTTTTGCAAGTTAACCCTCTATGTTATAGTTTCTGCTGTTAAAAGATATACACAGGCTTGCTAGTTGTTGCTGAAGCACCTACCAAGGGGAGAAAACGCTGAGAGAAGAAAAGGAGCCACTTTTGTGATTTTAAGTATTTTCTTTTGATTTTTTGTTAAGTTTTACTGCTTTGCCGCCTACTTTTTGGCATTTACTGGCTTGCTAAAGTTTATATCTGTAACAGTAACAGTACTTGGAACACATCTAGAGCCTGTTTACTGCATTTCCTGTGTTGCACTTAATTTAAAATCGTTTTTTTCTCTAAAAACTGCATTTTACCTGATTTTGGCCTAGCACTCAAGTGTGGGGTCATTTATTGCACTGTTGTGATTATTTTGCTGCTTGTGTATCACTGTTACCATTAAACTACAACAAAAAGAAAAAAAAAATCTTGCTTTTTTTCCCACTTTCTGAAAATTAAGAAAGTTCAGTTACAGATTTGCTGTTCTGAACTGTTTGGAAGTTTCTAGAAGACTAGTGCTTGCTTGGACTAAAGGGAAGTCTCTGTGTTCACCAGTGGGAGTGGTTAACACTGAACAGCCTGCCTGTCCCTGGAGGAGTGGTTACTACCTAGAAGCTGTAGTTAGTTTTATTGGCCATTTTGGGTCAATTCTAAACTCCTTGATCTGTCTCTCTTAAAACCCAGCTGCCTCATGGTTTTGGCATCTTTTCAGGCTTGCTAGTTGTTGCTGAAGCACCTACCAAGGGGAGAAAACGCTGAGAGAAGAAAAGGAGCCACTTTTGTGATTTTAAGTATTTTCTTCTGATTTTTTGTTAAGTTTTACTGCTTTGCCGCCTACTTTTTGGCATTTTCCGGCTTGCTAAAGTTTATATCTGTAACAGTAACAGTACTTGGAACACATCTAGAGCCTGTTTACTGCATTTCCTGTGTTGCACTTAATTTAAAATCGTTTTTTTTTTCTCTAAAAACTGCATTTTACCTGATTTTGGCCTAGCACTCAAGTGTGGGGTCATTTATTGCACTGTTGTGATTATTTTGCTACTTGTGTATCTCTGTTACCTTTAAACTACAACAAAAAGGAAAAAAAAAAAAAAAAAACTTGCTTTTTTCCCACTTTCTGAAAATTAAGAAAGTTCAGTTACAGATTTGCTGTTCTGAACTGTTTGGAAGTTTCTAGAAGGCAGTGCTTGCTTGGGCTAAAGGGAAGTATCTGTGTTCACCAGTGGGAGTGGTTAACACTGAACAGCCTGCCTGTCCCTGGAGGAGTGGTTACTACCTAGAAGCTGTAGTTTTATTGGCCATTTTGGGGCAATTCTAAACTCCTTGATCTGTCTCTCTTAAAACCCGGCTGCCTCATGGTTTTGGCATCTTTTCAGGCTTGCTAGTTGTTGCTGAGGCACCTACCAAGGGGAGAAAATGCTGAGAGAAGAAAAGGAGCCACTTTTGTGATTTAAGTATTTTCTTCTGATTTTTTGTTTAGTTTTACTGCTTTGCCGCCTACTTTTTGGCATTTTCTGGCTTGCTAAAGTTTATATCTGTAACTGTAACAGTACTTGGGACACATCTAGAGCCTGTTTACTGCATTTCCTGTGTTGCACTTAATTTAAAATAGTTTTTTTCTCTAAAAACTGCATTTTACCTGATTTTGGCCTAGCACTCAAGTGTGGGGTCATTTATTGCACTGTTGTGATTATTTTGCTGCAAAAAGTAGTAATAACACAAACTAGGAACCCAGGACTGACAAACCGCAAGTGAAAAAAGTTGAAATGCAGGATACACAGAAACTGAGTCCACGATAGTAAAATCCAAGTACGTTTAATTCCACTCAATAACATTAAACACTGCCAAGTGTTTTTCGTCCCAGCAAATGCCGGAACTTCTTCAGACAACAACTTCCTGTTAAACTATTGCTTTTATACTAATTACTACGTGCATATAATTCATCAGACAATGTGTAAAAGGTGTATTACCATTTGTACAAGCCCAATTCAAAAACAGTGGTGTTCAGCCCTTAACAAATGGAAAGCGGACAATATCTAACACCGCTAGATTTAGTATCATGTATTAGACAGAAAAGTAAACAGAACACCGTGAAGTTATATTCCGCTCATAGAAGCAGAACCCAAGAGGAAACTATGTAACAAGTGTAACAATTTGTTAGAGTTTTGCAGCGTGCTTCACACTCGCGAACACTCGCAAGAATACATGAATGTATACATAAATACATGCCTCAACCATTTTGCCTGCGTCACTTCACCAAAAATTCATCAACCATTAGTTTTAACTTCAATAAACCATATCTTCAATAAAATTAATGGAGTTAATGATGTTAAAAAATACTAGTATTAGCTTGATGTTATAGCTAAATGATACTTGATGAATAGTAGTAGTGTAATGTGCGAATATATAAAACCGCATATACCTCCTGTCTACAACAATAGCGTCTACAACCACACCTCGTAAGCACTAAGTTGCTTTAATTTTTCTGTGTGTGGTTGTTGAGTATGTTCCTACCCTTAGTTGGTTTCAAACTTCCTATCCAATAAACCCACCATTTCGTATGTCTTGTAATATTTGGTCCAGATGTTAAATGTATTAAATCATTGTGTGAATAACGTACTTTTAAGTAAAAGTGCATGAGTTCAAGTATGAGTCATAACCCAAAACTATTTGTTTAAAAATTAATGTTTAATATAATCAAATATATAAAATAAGTCATATTATACCTAATCCAATTAGTTTTATTATAATTTAAAAACAGTTTAATTATTAAGTTCTACTATATTTTATTGCACTAATATTGATTGTTACTAAATAAAGTACTGTAAAAAACAGTACTATTTTTTAAAAATTTTTTATCATTAAAAAAGTATATGTATTTTTTAAAAATAAACAAACAACTTGTCTGTATGGCCAAAATATCTCTCATTTAAAACTCAATAACTGTTGAATAGTATATACAATATACAATTAGAAGTAATCTATGTTCAAGGCCTAAGTGTTTAGGTTTTATCTTAGTAGACTTTTGATTTTTAAAATGCATGATATAGAACAAAATTCGTTAAGGCCTGGATAGGTACAAGCCATTAATCTTATCTGCCATTTTAATTCACTTTTCTCCAGGTCCAATTTCAGTAAGTTGTCATTAACCAACCCTTTCTCGTTATAATTTTGCTTAATTTGGTTTATAACTAGAAATTTAAAACTATGTTCTGGATGTTTAGTACAGTGCCTAGCAAGAGCATTGTCGTCCTTGTTTTTGGCAATTGCGTAGCAGTGCTCATAAATCCTGTCACGAAGTCGTCTGTCAGTTTTGCCCACATAAAATGAGGGGCATTTTGAACATTGGGCCAGGTAGACCACTGCCTTCGAGTTACAGTTACAAAATGTGTTAACTTGAAAAGTTTCTTCTCTAATGCTAAACCTTTCTGATGTGTCTATATAAGAACAATACTTACAGTTTCCACATTTTGTCGTTCCTCTTTTAGATTTTTTCGTTCTAAGGTTTGTTTCTAACAACATTTTCAAATTGTGGCCCCTTCTATATGTAATTGTTGGGCTAAAATTGGAAATGTGTGCTAGGTCTTTGTCTAATGACAGAAAACGCCAGTACTTTTTCACTATATTACCTATGTTTGGCGCTTCAATGCAATAGGTAAATGTGAATGCAGTGTTGAAGTTTCCCTTATTGTTTGCCTCTAAGTTCATGAACTCTTGTGTACCACTAGTCATAACTAAATGAGAAGCCTGTTCAGGGTTAATATTGTTCCCTAAGTTGGTGTTTGCTTTAACTTTAAAATTTAGAATTGGTGAATAGATTCCCTTACTTCTTTTTTCAATAACTTCCTTGAAAATACCTTGTAGGAATGAGTCTGGGTACCCCCTATTTGTGAACATGTCAAACAACAGATTACATTCTTCATTAAACTCCTGGTCCATTGTTACCATTCTTGCAGCCCTAACTAGTTGCCCCTTGACAACTGATTTCTTCTGATGGTGGGGGTGCATACTTGTAAAGTGTAAATAGTTGTTACAATGCGTTTCCTTCCTATGAATCTTAGCGGTGTACTTGTCTAGGTGTTTAGTCAGGCATACATCTAAAAAGTTAATTGTAGTTGGCTGAAAGTTTTTGGTGAACCTTAAGAAGTGTGTAGTTGAGGTGAGGTAGTCAACCAATTGTTCTGCAAATAGTTCGTCCCCCTTAATGATGATGAATATGTCATCTAAGAACCTTTTGTAGCAAAGTATTTCATTCATCCATTCACTTCTAAATAAGTGTTCATTTTCCCAATGGGCTAAAACCAGGTTTACAAAGCTCGAACCCATAGGGGAGCCCATGGCCACTCATATCTTTTGTTTAAAAAGCAAACCCTCAAAGTGAATGAAATTATTTGCTAAGATTATGTCTAGTAGTTGTTCAACTAGAAGACATTCGTTGTCGTCTGCTCCTTTACTTCTAATAAAATCAACTGGACGACCAACCCCCCCCCAAGGTCAGAGACGGAGATACAATACCAGGAGCAACAACCAACATCAGGACTAAAACTGTATGAAATCATACCAAGCATTAAAAATGACTTCAAAATTTACAACTATACCGAGTGCTATATTGACTCTAGCCTGGTGGAACTTTTTGCTAAAGGAATGACCTTTGTACCTACAAAAAGATGTGACATCACTGAACTAATTATTGATTTCAAACTGTTTACTCGTAAACTAAATTTAAACATTATGTTTGGCAATAATAGTTGCAACACAAGTGAACTGAGGATAGCTAGTACATACAATCCACCCCATAACGACACCTTGAACATGTTTGAACATTTATGTGTTAGTGAATTTAGGGATCTTGCTAAGCATCCTAACAACAAGAACCTCAAAGTAAACATGTCTGAGGAAGAAACCAGTTCATTGAACCTTATCAGACAGCTACCTTTGAGACTAATGAAACCCGACAAAGGTGGGGGGATAGCAGTATTTTACAACAGTGATTACTCTAACATTATGCATTCAATCCAAGGGAGTGACACATATGAGGAAACAAGCAGAAATGAACTCAACCAGGCATACAACAGAATAAAAATGTTCTTTAGTGATTTATACACTGATGGTATTATAGATATTCACCAATATACCTATATTACCATGATGGCACCCAGAATACCTAAGATTTTTGGCATACCAAAGCTACACAAAAATGTGTTTAATCCACCTTTCAGAGCTTTGGTAGATGCAAGGCAGTCCATTACTTATCCAGCTGCAAAACTAGTGGACTGCATTCTTAAAAAGTATGTGGGGCTAGAAGCACAGATCCTCAAGGACTCTTGGTCTTTTTTAGAATGTATCCAAAACACACCATTCAATAAATTTGGAAACTTCCTAACCATTGATATTTGTGAACTATATTCCTGCATCCCACATTCAGTAGGAACTGAATGGGTAATTGATTTTATTAGAAGTAAAGGAGCAGACGACAACGAATGTCTTCTAGTTGAACAACTACTAGACATAATCTTAGCAAATAATTTCATTCACTTTGAGGGTTTGCTTTTTAAACAAAAGATAGGAGTGGCCATGGGCTCCCCTATGGGTTCGAGCTTTGCAAACCTGGTTTTAGCCCATTGGGAAAATGAACACTTATTTAGAAGTGAATGGATGAATGAAATACTTTGCTACAAAAGGTTCTTAGATGACATATTCATCATCATTAAGGGGGACGGACTATTTGCAGAACAATTGGTTGACTACCTCACCTCAACTACACACTTCTTAAGGTTCACCAAAAACTTTCAGCCAACTACAATTAACTTTTTAGATGTATGCCTGACTAAACACCTAGACAAGTACACCGCTAAGATTCATAGGAAGGAAACGCATTGTAACAACTATTTACACTTTACAAGTATGCACCCCCACCATCAGAAGAAATCAGTTGTCAAGGGGCAACTAGTTAGGGCTGCAAGAATGGTAACAATGGACCAGGAGTTTAATGAAGAATGTAATCTGTTGTTTGACATGTTCACAAATAGGGGGTACCCAGACTCATTCCTACAAGGTATTTTCAAGGAAGTTATTGAAAAAAGAAGTAAGGGAATCTATTCACCAATTCTAAATTTTAAAGTTAAAGCAAACACCAACTTAGGGAACAATATTAACCCTGAACAGGCTTCTCATTTAGTTATGACTAGTGGTACACAAGAGTTCATGAACTTAGAGGCAAACAATAAGGGAAACTTCAACACTGCATTCACATTTACCTATTGCATTGAAGCGCCAAACATAGGTAATATAGTGAAAAAGTACTGGCGTTTTCTGTCATTAGACAAAGACCTAGCACACATTTCCAATTTTAGCCCAACAATTACATATAGAAGGGGCCACAATTTGAAAATGTTGTTAGAAACAAACCTTAGAACGAAAAAATCTAAAAGAGGAACGACAAAATGTGGAAACTGTAAGTATTGTTCTTATATAGACACATCAGAAAGGTTTAGCATTAGAGAAGAAACTTTTCAAGTTAACACATTTTGTAACTGTAACTCGAAGGCAGTGGTCTACCTGGCCCAATGTTCAAAATGCCCCTCATTTTATGTGGGCAAAACTGACAGACGACTTCGTGACAGGATTTATGAGCACTGCTACGCAATTGCCCAAAACAAGGATGACAATGCTCTTGCTAGGCACTGTACTAAACATCCAGAACATAGTTTTAAATTTCTAGTTATAAACCAAATTAAGCAAAATTATAACGAGAAAGGGTTGGTTAATGACAACTTACTGAAATTGGACCTGGAGAAAAGTGAATTAAAATGGCAGATAAGATTAATGGCTTGTACCTATCCAGGCCTTAACGAATTTTGTTCTATATCATGCATTTTAAAAATCAAAAGTCTACTAAGATAAAACCTAAACACTTAGGCCTTGAACATAGACTACTTCTAATTGTATATTGTATATATTATCTAATAGTTATTGAGTTTTAAATGAGAGATACTTTGGCCACACAGATAAGTTGTTTATTAAAAAATACACATACTTTTTTAATGATAAAAAAATTTTTTTAAAAAATAGTACTGCTTTTCACAGTACTTTATTTAGTAATAATTAACATTAGTGCAATAAAATACAGTAGAATCTAATAATTAAACTGTTTTTAAACTATAATAAAACTAATTGGATTAGGTATAACATGATTTTTTATATATTTGAATATATTAAATATTAATTTTTAAACAAACAGTTTTGGGTTATGACCTATACTTGAACTTATGCACTTTTATATTAAAAGTACGTTATTTACACAATGATTTAACACATTTAACATCTGGACCAAATATTACAAGACATATGAAATGGTGGGTTTATTTGATAGGAAGTTTGAAACTAACTAAGGGTATGGAACATACTTAACAACCACACACACAAAAAATTAAAGCAAATTAGTGCTTATTAGGTGTGGTTGTAGACGCTATTCTTGTAGACAGAAGGTATATGCGTTTTTATACATTCGCATATTATACTACTACTATTCATCAAGCATCATTTAGCTATAACATCAAGCTAATATTAGTATTTTTCAGCATCATTAACTCCATTAATTTTATTGAAGACATGGTTTATTGAAGTTAAAACCAATGGTTGATGGATTTTTGGTGAAGTGACGCAGGAAAACGGTTGTGGCATGTATTTATGTATACATTTATTTATTCTTGCGTGTATACGCGAGTGTGAAGCACGCTGCAAAACTTCAACAAATTGTTACACTTGTTACATAGTTTCCTCTTGGGTTCTGCTTCTATGAGCGGAATATAACTTCACGGTGTTCTGTTTACTTTTCTGTCTAATACATGATACTAAATCTAGCGGTGTTAGATATTGTCCGCTTTCCATTTGTTAAGGGCTGAACACCACTGTTTTTGAATTGGGCTAGTACAAATGGTAATACACCTTTTACACATTGTCTGATGAATTATATACACGTAGTAATTAGTATAAAAGCAATAGTTTAACAGGAAGTTGTTGTCTGAAGAAGGTCCGGCATTTGCTGGGACGAAAAACACTTGGCAGTGTTTAATGTTATTGAGTGGAATTAAACGTACTTGGATTTTACTATCGTGGACTCAGTTTCTGTGTATCCTGCATTTCAACTTTTTTTCACTTGCGGTTTGTCAGTCCTGGGTTCCTAGTTTGTGTGATTATTTTGCTGCTTGTGTATCTCTGTTACCTTTAAACTACAACAAAAAGAAAAAAAAAAAAAAAAATCTTGCTTTTTTCCCACTTTCTGAAAATTAAGAAAGTTCAGTTACAGATTTGCTGTTCTGAACTGTTTGGAAGTTTCTAGAAGGCCAGTGCTTGCTTGGGTTAAAGGGAAGTCTCTGTGTTCACCAGTGGGAGTGGTTAACACTGAACAGCCTGCCTGTCCCTGGAGGAGTGATTACTACCTAGAAGCTGTAGTTTTATTGGCCATTTTGGGTCAATTCTAAACTCCTTGATCTCTCTCTCTCTTAAAACCCTACAACTCTCTTTTTGCATGATTTTGCACACTGAGCAGCGTCAGGCAGTGCCGCCTAAACAGGTTTAAACTATTCCAGGCTCCACAAAGTCTGCTCTTCACTTTTTCCCTTAGAACTGTTCAAACTCTCAAAGTAATCACTCTATTCTCTTTCTAAAGCCCTGCACTTGCTCAGCTCTTATAAGGAAACACTAACTAAAGCACTACACCCTCCTTGACTTCTCATAAGTATTAGGCTTCCGATTGGTCCTTCCTGATCAAGTGAAAAATCAGTTCCCTTCCCTAATCTGATCAGTAAAAATACAGTTCCCTATACTAATCTGGTATGTCCAAGGGTCAGTTTCAAGGTTACTCTCCAGTCCAGCTGGTGAATCTGGGAATTTTGAGGCAATGTTACAATTGCCTTATGCACACAGACAACCCTCTCCTCCTTCCAACAAACTCTAATACATGTGAGAGATGCAGTTACACAGCCAAACTGGAGGCAGAGCTCTCTCAACCCAAGACTGGCACAGTCAGTCAGGAGGAAAAGGTAACCACCCACACCACAAATCCAGTCTCACACAGACCTATTGCATCTGCATACCCAACACATAAACACACAAAAACATACTCGGAGACTCTAAATAAAAATCTGCCTAAACAGCAAAGACCTCCTAAGCAGATATCCAAGCAACAGCCACCCCTCAACAATACCTATGAATCACATATCTCACAAAATCAGTGTGCCTCACAGTCACAGCCCTTAAGGCCAAACAACACACCAAATACACTTGTTATAGGGGACTCTATTGTCCGGCACACTGACGTCCTGCTCACCAGACTGAACAAGGAGAAGGTCACTGCAAGCTGCCTGTTGGGTGCCAGGATCCGCCACATAACACAAGCACTCAGGTCACTCCAAAGCAAGTACAAGTATGACTCCGTCATTGTCCATGCTGGTGTGAATGACCTGAGATGTACCTCCTTGGACTACATGAAAAGAGACATAGAGGAGCTCTCTGACCATGTAGCCCAGGCTGGTATGACCCTGACCTTGAGTAGCATCTTGCCCTCACCAAGAATGATGCCACAGTATAAAGACAAAATGATTAGTTTCAACAATTGGCTAAAGTATTGGTGTCATTCAAAGGGGATCCAGTGTCTGTCAGCCTGGGATGACATGCTTGACAAGCCACGTTGCTTCACTAGGGATGGCTTGTACCTGTCACCCTTAGGCTTTTGTATACTGGCCAAGGCTCTTGCCACCCCCATAGTGCCTTTTTTAGGCAAGACTCAAAGGACAAACCCACCTCCATAGACAACCCAAGGATAAAAAAACTAAAGGTAATGCTACTCAATGCCAGAAGTCTAAACCTCAAGATGCATACACTTGAGGCTCTCCTCAGTGAGGAGAAAATTGATGTCTGTGCAGTAACAGAAACCTGGTTCAAGGCTCCTGAGAGCACCCCAGCACTACCAGGTTATAACTCATACCATGCGTTTCGGCCCCAAAACTCGGACCGAAGCACAAAAGGAGGGGGAGTATCTATATTCATCAAAGATACCTACACCTCCAGGTTAGTGGCACTGCACGAAGCATCCATGTGCAACTAACAGCGGGCAAAACTGCCTTTCAGTTTGTAGCCTGCTACAGAACACCCTCCCTATTACAGGAACCCCACTTGGCATTCCTGAGAACACTGGAGAATATGAAGGTCTCTCCAAACACTATGTTATTGGGTGACTTCAACTACTCAAACATTGACTGGGAAAACTACTCAAGCCCAAACACCCTCGCCCAATGGTTCCTTGAATTTATAAACTCTAATGCAATGGAACAACTGGTCACCACTCCCACAAGAGGGAACAACATATTGGACCTGGTCATCACCAACATGGGGACTCTATGTTCCACACCTGAGGTAAACCCCTCATTGGTAAGATCAGACAATAAACAAATTTCCCTGGACATCCATATCCCGTCCCCACCCCCAGCCAAGGAAATCACTGTAAAGAATTTCTCAAAAGCCAACTTTGCACTTCTCAAGACTGAGGTGGAATCCTTCAAAGCCCCTGGGCCAGAGGATAATACAGCCCAATCCGCAGAATCCTTTACAAATGCATTCTATGAGCACCTGCAGGAATGCATGGATCGTGCTATCCCAAATAAAACCAAGACTCACTCCTCCAAAAATAGGAGACCAGTCTGGTGGACCCCGGCCATAAATAAGCTATACAAAAGAAGGAGGAAGCTACTACATGACAGAGCAAAATCCCAAAAAGGGAAGGCATCTGTGATCAGTATTTGCAAGAAACTTTAATCCCTCATAAAATCATCAAAGGCCAGTTTCAAAAGAAAAATTGCCCTAGACACTAAAGATAATCACAAGGCCTTCTTTAGTTATGTCAGGAACATGGGCGGAAACTCCCAGATATGCTCTGAATTGTTGCATAACGGTACAAAACATACCGAACCTACAGACATAGCCAACATCCTGGCAGACAGATTCAGTGCAAACTCCCCCCCCCCCCCAAAGGAGCAAATGCCTATCCCAACTGAATGTAACCTCCCTGACATCACAGATGTACAGGTGAAAGCTGACCTCTCCAAAGCAAAAAACACAGCATCTATGGGACCGGACGGTGTCCCAGGCTGTGTCTTACATGAGCTCCAAGAAGAACTGAACCCTCACATTAAGTCACTGTTCAAACTTAGCCTTACTACAGGATATGTACCCAAAGAATGGCGTACAGCTACAGTGGTCCCAGTCCACAAAGGTGGTGCCACAATGGACCCTGGAAACTATCGCCCCATAAGCCTGACTAGTCTGGTCTGTAAAGCTATGGAGCATATTATCATGGAACTCATAAACAAAGACATTGGGAGCCTCCAGACACTGGACCCTACCCAATTCAGCTTTGTTAAGGGCAGATCTTGCCTCTTAAACCTAGTTGATTTCTTTGAAACAGTTACCAAAGCCATAGATGAGGGCAAGGTAGTCCACACAGCCTACCTGGACCTCGCAAAAGCCTTCAACACAATACCCCACTCGGGCATCATAAATAAGCTTACCAGCTTAAATATCAACCCCTATATCACAAGATGGGTTGCAAACTGGCTCAGAGATAGTACCCACATGGTCAGAATCGCAGGTGCCATGTCTGAATCCAAACCAGTTACAAGTGGCATCCCACAGGGCTCAGTTCTGGGACCTCTCTTGTTCGGTATATACTTCTCTGAGGTTCAGGCTAACACGGGGGGATTATGGCTGACAAAGTTCGCAGATGACTGCAAACTGGGGGCCATAATCGAATCTCCAGCTGACACAAGCATCCTCCAAAAGGGTCTCACAGAGATGGATGCTTGGTGCCAGAGCCACGGCCTCAAGCTAAATGCTAAAAAGTGCATAGTCATCCCCTTTTGGAAAAACAAGGTGCCCACAAATTACCACATAGGTGGTAATCCATTAAGTACGGAAGGCGTAATTAGAGATTTGGGGACCAACTTAGATAGTACTCTCTCCTTTGATAATCACGTTGCCAAAGTGGTTAGAAAGACCTTCTATATAGCCCACCTTATCACAAAAGTGTTCGCATCTAGATCAAGAGAGGTCATTGTGCCCCTCTACTCGTCACTCATCAGGCCCATAATTGAATACAATGCCCCTTTTGGGATGTACCTTACCCGACACCTGCAGCAACTGGAGAGACCCCAAAACCACCTCACCAAGAGGATCATGGGCTACACACAGATGTCCTATGCAGCTCGACTAAAGAAACTCCAGCTCTACTCAGTTGCTTACTGCCTACTCAGAGGCGATCTATGCCTGACGTACAAAGCCATGTCAAACCCAGAATTAATGGACATGCTCCACCTCAAAAAATCCAAGTCCCTTAGAGCTACACGCTCCAGGGACCTAAACCTCGGCACAAAAATAAATAGGACATGCTGGAGGGACAGATTAATTTCCCAGAGGCTCCCCTCACTCTGGAATAGAATCCCAATTCATGTTAGACATAGCCCCTCGCTGACCCTCTTCAAGCGAAATCTGGACACGTGGATGGGAAATTGCAAATTCACCCCTGGGATCTCTTCTGTGTCCCTGCTAGACAGAGGCACAGTAAACTAATCTTAAAAGGGTACCTTCTGTGACCTACTTTACAGAGGCACAGTAGGCTAATCTAATAGGGAGGCGGAAGCCAAATACACTCTGGCTAGGCTTATAAATGCCCTAGGACAGATAGCCTAGTGTCTACCTATGAACCTATTTACACAATTACAATAGTTTATATACATTACTATTCTAAGCCAGCAGTGGATGCTGTGGTTACATTTTAGCTCAATACTTTACAGCTTTACACACACTTCTGTATGAATCATATCAATATTCACAAATGACATAGAATTATTTACAAAATTCCCGATAGCTGGGCTGGCAGTGTGACAAGCATGACCAGTATAATGATGTATTCCATTGTATGAAGGCTAGCACAAAGCATAATAAATAATCTCTTTGTGGAACACTTATTGTTATTTGTTGTGTGTATATTATATGCTGTGATCCAGCTTTTACAGATGCATTGCACAATGTTCAATTCAGGAGACATATTGTTGTATTGCATGACAGTTATACTGCCTTCAGTGGTGTACTTTGTCATATTGCATTAACTTGTGTATGTGTGTTGACAGCAGGAAGTACACACATAATAAAATGATTACATATCTACAATTGTTTTACACTACCATCACTTATAATAGAGTGAAACTGTGCATACAGCACCTGTCATTACACAGCACTGACACGAGGCACATTTGTGTTGTGATTATTTTTCCTAGTCAGTGTGCAAGCTATTTTCTTTATTTTTACAATGATTTCAGGGTTTTGGGTTTAATTTAAAACTTTTATTTCAAAACTGATTAGCAAACTCAGGGTTCAGTCCTGGGGCCGCTCTTGTTTGGCATCTACTTCTCTGAACTACAGGTCAACACTACGGGACTCTGGCTAACAAAGTTTGCAGATGACTGCAAACTGGGAGCCATTATTGAATCCCCAAATGATGTGGATACTCTACAAAAGGGCCTTACAGAAACAGATGCTTGGTGCCAGAGCCATGGGCTCAAGCTCAATGCCAAGAAATGTATTGTTATCCCCTTTGGGAAAAAACATGTATCCATGAATTACCATATAGGTGGCAGTACACTAAACACAGAAAGTGTGATAAGAGACTTAGGGACACAGGTGGACAGTGGTCTCACCTTCGATAACCACATCGCCACAACAGTCAGGAAATCCTTCTATGTGGCACACCTCATCACGAAGGGCTTTTCATCCAGAAAAAGGAGGTCATTGTCCCACTGTACTCATCCCTCATTAGACCCATTATAGAATACAACGCCCCATTTGGTATGTACCTCTCAAGACATCTGCAACAACTGGAAAGGCCTCAGAAATACCTCACTAAAAGAATCACAGGCCTAAAGCAGATGCCCTACGCTGACCGCCTTAAAAAACTCCAGCTATACTCTGTCGCATATCGTCTACTCAGAGGCGATCTCTGCTTAACATACAAGGCCATGTCAAACCCAGAGCTGTTGGACATGCTACACTTAAAGAAATCCCAATCCCTCAGAGCTACACGCTCCAGGGATCTAAACCTTGTCATCACAATAAACAAAACATGCTGGAGGGATAGGTTCCTGACCCAGAGACTCCCCAGACTCTGGAATAGATTGCCCATACATGTCAAGCAGAGTGCCTCTTTGGACCTCTTCAAGAGGAACCCTGACGAATTGATGGGAGAAAGGAAATTCACCCCAGGGATCATGTCAGTCGCCCTGCTAGACAGGGGTCCAGGAAAGTAAATAATGTGGGAAGAAATAGCCAGGGAATTGTTATGGCTAGGCTTGTATAGGCCCTAGGGCTGATAGCCTAGTACCAACCTATGAACCTATGAAGACACTGACGGCCATTTGCTAAACAAAATAAAGCAGTCTTACACTGAAAACAGACTTAATATGAGCAAGAGCATGAACAACAGCAAACTTATCTTCCCTTGAAACTCACATTCATTGAAAATGCATTGAAACACCCCAGGGAGTGTTGGTATAACGGATAAGGTTTTAACCTCATAGATGCAAAGTGCAGGGCTTGATTCTGACCTTTATAGCTGAAATATTAATACTGAACTCATACTTTATGCTGTTCAGTTTATTCACAACTAAATAATAAACGACCATCAACATTGAAAAGAAGAAGGAAGCCAAGGATCATATTCAAAGACCATAGTTTATATGATGATGCTCGTGTTTCCTCCAATTATTTCCTTCCTTTATACCACAACTGCTGTGTTTCACAAGTAGTTCCTAGGCCTGAAGCCTAGAGGGGACTACTAGCAAACACTTCCAGTTGTCCTAAAGCACTGCTTGATTCAAGGACAGTGCATAAATATGAGGTAAAATCAAAGATGTCCTGTAAAACTGGAGACAGGTAAGAGCAGACTACTGTAACCCTCTTATAAAGTTAACAGAACAACATGCTTTGCATCAACATGTACTTTGTGAACTACAAAAATTGTGACAGTCTAGTGACTGACAGCAATTCTCAGTGATTTACCAAAAGGAAAACAAAGTTAATGAGATCCTTATCAGCTGGTGCAGGGAATTAAGGGTCTTACCTCCTGTATCCTGTAATTAAGGTGCAGGGTTTGAGTCTGTGTGCTTCCAAGCAAGTCACTTAACAAGACAGTGCTGTCTGCTTAGAGCATTACACACACACACACACACCAATCTTAAAATAAATAGTACTTGTTGATTTGCTTACTGGCAGTCTTTCATTCCATTTTTTAAACAGTATTGATTTGCTGAAGTCTTCTGTTTGGCAGTGGCATCACAAAATGGCAACCCACACTACCTCCTTTAATGCATGCAATTAGGTTGGCTGGTTGGTTGGTCGGTTGGTTAAGTGCCCCTAAGCTGGGATTGTGAAAGAATTCTCCAACTCGGCATTGCTGCTGCTTAAACCTTGCACTCTATATTGCCAGGTGAGTTAAATCATATGCAAAATTCCTGGAGGTCTCTCATTCACTCAGTGGGCCAGCTACATTCGCATTGGCTCAATGCATTTGCCAATCAAAGAGAGTGATTGCAGCTGGCATGCTGAATGTCAAATTGCTGCTCAGATTAAAAGCTGTAGCAAAAAAGTCAGTCTGTTTTTGCAATACCGTATTGCCTGAATGGAACTTTTTTTTAATTTAATGTTGAATAGCCAAGATTCCCCAGCCAGCACTGAGCCCTAAGCAACTGTCTAGGTTGCCTTGTGCTGGATCCAGTCCTGGTCTACCTTTCACACATACCTAATTATGTCCATAAGCACATACTGACATTTATGACACACAACCTAGATATTACTAGCCTCCCACGACATGACTTGTGTCTTCCAGGATTTCCATGTTACTGTATTTGCCATGACACGTGTCACATCTCCTATTACTTAATATCTCTTCTGTTATAGTTATAAACTTCTATCATTGCATTGCAGCATAATATTTGAGCAATATACTGTTTAAAGTGAAAGTTCTGTTTCTGTAATAGGCCCTTGTGGATCGCACAACATACTAATTTGGGATATATTAACTATTTCATTCTCAACATGCAAGTTGCTGCCACAACTGTTATCATTGTTTCCAGTATCAGTACTTTTATGGGAACTATCTCCAAGGGTGTTCCTTATTTTTCACAAATGGTCCACAGTTTTATGTATGTAGTTTCCCACTACCCCTGCATTGTTACTTCAATACATATAAAGCCTGGGAATTTGCGCACTTGTGTTACTAGCATGTCTGTTCATATGTCTCATGGATTCATTTGTAACATTGACTGCTAGTGTTTCATTTCCCAATATACACAAAAATGCGGTTGAAGTTCCAACATGTCCAGTACCTGCCCTAACTGCAATGTCCTGCTGTATCAAATTTCCTTGTCCACTGCTATCATGCCTCGCAACTTTACCTAATTTTGACTCTTTGGAGAACAGGAAGTAAATTATACTTGGTAAACAATGACAATAATTAGAGATACAGACTTCTTTTTCTTCAGAAAATATATATTAATCTACACTCTCTTATTCTGCCAACATCTCAAGTTAATAGTAAACTGTCCTTGATTTGTCCACAGTTGTGGTGAGGTTTGTCCCTGATTCATTTAAAAGCTGTGTCTGGTATTGTTAGGTTTTACCTGCCTTTTATGTATTTCACGTTTACCCTATTTACTGTTGTGTTATCCTCATGTATTTGATTACTGAACTCAAAGTTGTTCACAATCCAGCATTTACACTATCTACATAATCCATGCTATACCTCAATATGGCCAGGAATATGAGCCTTGTTTCGAGCAATGCTGCTTGTCAGACACAGCTGGTCAATCGCGTTTGCATTAGCACAATGTATATACACTGTTAATGAACCCTCTCGACTTAGCAATTCACTGGCAAAATTACTTGAGTTTTTAGGATGACTGGGATATGTTTGTGTTGGCTATGCTACATATCTTAGCTGGCATATTATTTTATAGGGTTAGGTTTGTAGGTTCACTAGTGTATACATGGCTAATGATCACTGGGGTCATTATAAGCATAGACAAGCATCTCAATTGTATCTTGCAAGGTTATGTGCCTTAGAGGTTATTTTAAGGGGTATATGTAAGCTAGGGCAAGATTTACAGCCTTCCTCTGTCCGTTAGAGACAGGTGCTAGACCCAGGGTGTATTTCTGATTTCCCATCCACTGGTACAGGTTTTTCTTGAATAAAGTCGGGGAAGAGCTCTGCTTCACATGGATGAGAAGTCTGTTCCAGAGAAGGGTAATTCTCTGAGACACATACCTATCCCTCCATCATGTCCTAGGTGTGTCACAAACAAAGTTTCAATCCCCAGAGTGAATAACTCTGATGCTATTTATTTTGCAGATATGTAAAAGATCCATCAGAGTTGGGTCTAAGGATGCTTTGTATGCCAGGCATCGATCACATCTCAACAGCCTGTAGGAATCAAAGTACAGAGATAGGTTTTTGAGGGGTTCTGTATAGGATATGCTGTTTATATCCTGTATATTTTTGTGAGGATCTTCTGTGGATGCTCCAGCTGTTGCAGGTGCCTGATCAGGTACATACTAAAGGGTGTAGTGTAGTCAATGACGGGCTTGACTGTAGCCAAGTATAGTGGAAGGATGACTTCCTTGAACCCAGACAACGTGCCCTAGCTTATAAGTTGAGCAACATAGAATGATTTCCTTATTACCTTGGACATATGTTGGTTGAAATTAGGTTACTATCTACATATGTACCCAAATCCCTGACTTCTGGTTCTCCTCTTGGGTGTGTTATTGATGAAGTGATTTCCAATGGTGGCTGACTCTGCAAAGGGTACTATTATGCATTTCATGGCACTGAGGTCTAAGCCGTGACTTTGGCACCAGTTATTTAACTGTGTTAGTCCTTCCTGTAGGATATGGGTGGGGATCGTCATAATGGTCAAGGTGTTTACCTGAGAGGCAGAAGGTACATGGTTTGATACTTACTACTGAGGAAAATTGGATAGGCTTAAAATGGCCTACAAGAGCAGCTAGCCTAGTATCTACCTAAGAAGCTATGAGCCTATGTTAGTGTCTTGGGAGGATTCTATTACTCCACCTGCTTTACTGTCATCTGCAGACTTGGTCAGTCAAAGGCATTTGACATTGGCCTTGAATTCTGAAAAGTAGATACCAGGAAGGAGTGGACCCAGCTCATACCCCACTAGTGAATAGCTTCTTTCTGCAGGTAGTCTCCCCATCCTAACTTCCCAGGTCCTATCTGAGAGTCAGCTGGCTATCCAGCATGTAACATAAAGGTTTGTGCCTATATTCATGAATTTGTTTACAATGCCTGAGTAGGGTATTGTATCAGATGTCTTAGCCAGGTTAAGCTAGGCAGTATGCATTGTTTTGCCCACATCCATTGCCTAGGTGACCTTCTCAAAAAAGTCAGTGAGGTTGCGTAGGCATGATCTGCCTTGACAAAACCATACTGGCTTGGATCCCATGTTTGAAGATTTTCTGTGTCCTTGTTAATCACTTACATGTCTATTATTTCTATGCCTTTGCATATGAGTCTAGTCAGACTTATTGGTCTGTAGTTCTTGGGGTCCTCTGATGGCCTTCCCTTGTGCAGAGGGATGGCCATTGCAGTTCTCCATTTCACATGCCACAAAACCTGTCTGAAGGCTATTGTTAAACAGTGACTCCAGTGGCCCTGATATGTCATGTCTCAGACTATTTAGGCTCCATCCTGAGATATTATTAGACCTCAATGATGCAGCGTTTTTGGCCTTAGAGAGTGCATCTAGGACCTACTTCCTAGTGATAGTTGGAGTTGTTGTTTGATAGTAATTCCTGGGGAGTGGTCAGGGATGAGAAAAATTGGAGCTGAATTTGTTTTCCAGCACATTTCCTATATTTTCCTGCTCCATTAAGTGTCTCCATTTATAATCAGTTCTGCACACTACTACGTGCTGCCTTAGAGATTTTGAACAAAGCAAAAGAAAGCCTTGTGGTTACCCTTTGCCTGGGATGCTATCTTCACCTCACATTTGGCTTTTGTACACGTAATCTGCCCTCTTAGTTGTTTGCTTAGATTGAAGAGAGTGTTTTTATCATGCTGGGCATACCAGTTCCTAATATTGGTTATGACTTGTTTTTGCTATACAACCTGCTTTTGTTTGGATTTCACCAGTGTGGTTTGTTTTTTGGGATTATAATGGGATTATTTCTGGTAGGTACAGCTGTATCTATGTATTTATTGACATGACTCTACAGGGTTTCTGTGAACAATTCTGTATAGTCAGCTATGTTCTCAGGGTTGGAGAGGAGCTTGAAATTTTGACAGTTTATCACTTAGTAGTAGACAGTTTGTCTTAGAATAGTTCCCAAATGTGGTAGTGTTAGTTAGCCATGGGTCACTGAATTGATTTTTATTATGAAGGAGACAGTTTTGTAGTCTTACCTTGCCAGAGAGGGAACTACCCTAGGAGGTACAGCAATCTCCCACTTCTGTCAGTACCTGGTTGAGTGTGTTTGCACCACTAGTGGGTTATGGGCAATCTGATCCATGGTGTTCGTGTTTACAAAGTCTGGGAATCTCTGGGCCTGTAAGTCTGGGGTCATGTTAGAATATTTATAGTAGGGTAGTTGTAGTTGCCCATGAATTTGGAATTGGGTTGAATGGTGAGGGCCTCCAGTAAGTCCAAGAATGAGTTATGGGTTTCTTTGCTCATAGAGAGTGACCTTATAACTTACAAGAATATGATATGGGACTCTGCCATTGGAAATCTGGATATGGAGAAGCTTAAGCACATCTTCCTGTTTGACTAGTCTAGAAGCAAGCTTGTTGCTGAGATAGAGTGAGAGACTTCCAGCTTTGTTCCTTGACACTGCAGTAGCTGGCCTGAATGTGTGGAAAGCATTGCAGCCCTGCATGGCTTGGGTGCTGTCTGAGGCTATAAACCATGTCTCAGTAACTGCACAGATGTCCACATTGTCAAGGGTGAGGAGAGCCTGGAGGGAGTGGAGTTCCTTGTTTAGGCACCTGGCATTTGAGCAGTTACACCTTTACATTCCCTTGGGTTGGTTATACTATGTCAGATGGTTTGTCAGTTTGGGATTGCCTAAAAGATGTACCACAGGGGAGGACAATATTTTGGCATTATCCAAAAGCCTAGAGGGGGCATCTTTGGTAAAGCCATGTGGTCTGTTGACTATATCTTCCCATGCTAACAAATACTGTACCCCCCTTAGAATGACAACAGAAACTAAGCTGGTTATTGAAGTCAGTCATCTTTTGTTTATATTATAGCATCATCTTTGGTGAAAGTAGAATAACACTCAGTCCTAGTCACATACCAGCTTGGGACACGTAGTCAAAGAGCTCCATAATGTCTCTCTTCTTATAGTACAAGGGTAGATCTCAGGTCATTTACACCCACATAGACTATGACTGAGTCATAATGGTACTTGTGGTCTAATGACCTGAGTTCATGGGTGACTTGGCAGAACCTCAGCCTTGATAGATAACTGACCCTGATTTTTAGTCTGGTGAATGGGACATCTACATGTTTCACACTGGAGTTTCCATGATTAAAATATTTGGTAGTGTGTTGGCCTTTGCAGTTGAGGCTCCACAGGGTGTGGATGTATGTGTTGTGTTGGGTGTTGTTTTAGTGGAGTGCTTTTGGGGTTGCTGTGGATTCTTTGTATAGGACAAATGTCTAGGAGGACTTTAAGGTTTAGGAAGGTTGCTTTAAAATGCCTCAGGATATATTGGTCTATGTGTTGGGTCAGTACTATGTGTGATATGTGTAGTGCTTACTTTACTGGCAACCTGATTGTTATTTTGAGTGCTTTTGTGTGAGAGCTTTGAGTCCAGTGTCATTGGGTGATTATATCTCTCACAATCTCTATCCATTTGTCTAAGGATTAATTGGTTGTCAGTGAACATCAACCAATTCCCACATTATCTCAGGATGTATATATCTACCAAGCTGGTGGCAGAGAAATTGGGGAAGTGCCTATCCATGTTGTCAGGTCATTTATAGGTGAACTGCAAAGGGATGGTACAGCAGGTTAATGATGCACTGTGATGGTAGAAACTACAGTTAGGCTATGTATGACTGATTTAGCAGTGCTCCTCAGCACGTAAACAATTTGCTTTTTGAACAGCTGAGTACTGGGTAAAGTAAAGTTACAGGGAAGTTTTATAGGGAAAATTTAGTTTCTAAGTGTTTGTGTCTATACTGAGCACTGCATGGTGAGCAGTGGTACTTATAGACTCAAAGAAAAGACACTAAACCAACTAAATATCCTACTGGTCAATTAAATTATCTAATTTTAAGTATTTCTGTGTGTTTCCCAACTTGTACAGACCAGACTACCTTCCTACCGCCACTGGAATTGCAGTCCCAGTCTTCTTCATGTAAAAGCACACTTTAGGTAGCCAAAAAATGTAAAGGTACCAGAAACAAATCAAACAACTAGCTGCAACATGTAATTATAAGATGATTCTTAGACCGACAAGCTAGCAATGAGGAACACACAGTTTAAGGTGATTTCAAGGCTGACTAAAAGCAGTTAGAGCCAGGAAAAGCAATACACTTTACAGTGATGAAATGCAGAAAAATGCAAAGATCATTATATAGGAATGCAGATAAGAAATTGTGGGCTGATATATTAAACAATGGATATAACAGCGGTAGTGATTGCATTATATATTGATAAAACCTACACATCTGAAAGAAGACTTATTTTCTATATTAATTATGACATTGCTTTTATTTTTATTTTAGTTTTTATTATCCTGTCTTGACTGAATGGATGAAAATTGTCTTTTGAACTTTTTAATGACTATATGATCTTCTCATCCCATCCCTGAATTTATAAATGCCATGTATCTTCCAAGAGCTCAGGATAGGGATTTCAACATGATGAAAATAGTTGAACATTTCATACTTTTTTGAAAAGCTCATCTTTGTTGCTGTTGGTCAACATTTAACATATTTACAATACCTAAAACAATATAGTCAATCTTCCACACGTGTTATGGTGCTGTTCCTTTATTATCTTTAATGACATTTATCTATACTTTCTGGGCAACTGTCCTTACTTCTTTCTATATTTAATAAAGCTTATCTTAAGCCATCATAAGACGTTTCTTTAATTTGACACGTAATTTATCTGGGCTGAAAATTAGCTATGTCACTGTTTTATTTAGTTTGTATTAATCTCCCCAATTCCTTTTCACTTTTCCATGATATAACATTGTCTGGGATTCAAAAACATGGCAGCTGTAGTTGCAGCAGTCTAGCTGCTGTGTACCTATTATGCACAATGAGGCCCGGGGTTCTTTAAGAAGTAATAGTGAGGAAAGGCAGTGTGAAGCCAACATCTAATTAAATATCCTGCTCTCAGCAAGAGCCCAGATTGTGGTAAAAGCATGTATGGTGGTTTAATCTACATTCTGACCAACTTAAAGGGTGACACCACAAAGCCATATTCAAAACCGAGAACCAAACAGTGTCCTGGCTGTCAGTAAAAAAGCATTGAATCACCAAATAAATCTCATAAAATGTATTTAAAATTTCATGGCAAAAATTAGGAGGTGCAGCACTCAGCAGGATAAAAGCACTCTCATCAAGCTAAACAAACAACTCAGAGAAAATATAAAGTCTACCAAAACCAAATTTGAGTTAAATCTGCCCTCACAGGCCAAGGACAACCACAAGGCGTTCTTTAGCTATGTCTGCAACCTCAAAGGCAATACACAGTTGTGTACAGAGCTCATTGTCAATGGAGCCACTTATACTGAGCCAGAAGATTCAGCAAACCTACTGTCTGACAAACTCATCTCTAACATTACCTGTGTCTGCCCTTCAATGTCCCTTCATGAAACAAAATCAAATATAACTCCCCCTACTATTACTAGGGTATCAGGTCCTCAATGCTGTCTTATGACTAAGAACACTGTAGCAATGGCCCCAGACAATATTGCAGGATGCCTTCTAAACAGCATGAAACATGACCTATCAGACCTTCTGGAATTGCTATTTAACCATAGGCTCCAAACAGGCTTCATGTCTAACAAATGGAGAACAGCAAAAGTCATCCCTCTGTACAAAAATGGGCCACCTACAGATCCTTGAAAATTGTTAAATAAAAAAATCAGAATTCAATACACAGGAGGTTCAGATTCAAAAGTTTACTAGTGTACACCAGGAGGCAAAAAAACATACAAGTACAGAATTTTGTCTGACATGATGCAGGAAGTACAGAATATTTTATAGTGTTTGCATTCAAGTTATGCCCACCTTACTGATGTGGTTAGCCACAAGGCATCTACATCACTTTTACTAACAGTATTCTATTCATCTAATAATGCTGATGCAGTACATTAAAAAAAACTTTTCCTTTAGATACAATACGGCCTTGCTATCCAGCTGGTCAGTCATAATGTCTTTCTGTAAAGTTACTTCTTAAAGGTTTCATATCAGTTCGAGTACAATAGCAGATTCAGTCTTTAAATTCACCTCTTTGTTTACTGTTTCACTTTCCCACCAGCTGTGTTTTTATCTTACAAGGGCATGTTACTACATCAGGAAAGGAAGATTTAATTATTTACAAGGACAAGTTATTTTATCAGGAAGGAGCAGAAGATTTACACATTTAATTTCCTGACCCAGCAGATAATCACTTATGAAAAGCATAAACATTAAGCTTGCTGAGCTGGCAGCTGCCAGGGTCAGGGGTCAAAGCACACTGCAGTTTCAGAAGCTACTTGCATTTACACATGAATTTATCCCTTCTGTTATATGATTAATAGAATAAAATGCATTATAAACTACCTTGCTTTTAAACTAGCATTTCACATGTATTTAAATACATATTTTTCTAACATTTTCCCCCTATTAATACTTTTTATTCTATTTTGAAGTATGCATAGTGTCATTTCATCTCCTAGCCTTTCCCACTCAGGATTTTCAGCTAGGTGAGTCATTTAATCTATACTTCAGAGAAAGCGTCATCTGAAATCAATCTTTCAATTTCAATATCTTGGTAGAAAGTTTCAGTAACAGATACATCAACAAAATCTTTGATTAATCTTTTCATGCAGGGAATTCCACAGCAAACACATGCTCCTATCAGGAGTATACCCACACAAATGGCAATCAAAATATTCATTAGGATGGAACCCCACCCCCCCAAATAGATTCTGGAAAAAGTCCGTCAGTGGGTTTGGGCCTGGTTCAGTCATGGCTGATACTTGCTGAATTACCTCTAGGTGATTATTTATCTCATGGTGATTGTCAGGGATAAAAGCACAGCATTCTTCTTTGATAAGCGCGAACATACCACCTCTCGCCGCTAGGGTGAAGTCAAGAGCCATCCGATTTTGTAGAACAACAGTTCACATTGCATTCAGTTCATCAGTCACCAATTCTAGGGCAGAAAAAGTTGCAATACTCATTACTTTGAGAAGTTTTGACAACTTCCTCAGCTCCCAGATTGATTTGACTGCTCCATAGGCTGGTAATATTCCTGCCCAGGATATAACACTTTCACTCAAGTCCATATGAGTCAATTCACTTTTGTCTTTTACTGAATTATGGTCTTCCCAACCAGCTTCGATCTTCCCAACTGGATTCACAGGTATCTTAAATAGACCTTCAGATTTTTGAGCTGTTTCTCTTACGTTCCGTATCTTACCCAAAGGTAATTCTGCAGTATGTCTTATTGCTGGAACCAGATAACCCAAAAAACAACTGCCGGACCAATTCTCAGGTAACCATTTATATGCCTTTTTCCCACAAATAAAATAACAGTTTTCTACTTTAGTACTAATACGCATCAGCCCTGCATGAAACATTTTCTAATCTATAACTGACAATTGTTTAAACAAAACTGAATTTTTTTGAATGTCACTCATAGTCGTTTTCAATGAGTTTAAATACGAGTCATAATTAGTATTGCAAAAAGTATTGCCATTACCATTCTTAATATAACATCGGTAAGATATGGTTATATTACAATTGCTCCAGCCCACCTGGAGGGTGTCATTTTTATAGAAACATACAACTCCTTTTTGTGTGACAGGTAAAAATAAAGCTATTTTGTCCTGTGATCTCACAGTTCCTGTGTCGAAAAGTAAATTCTCCCAAGTCTCATTTATCCCCAAAGGGACAGCGGACATTATCAGTCCTCCATATGCTGTTGGTATAGCTGTACAAACCCAGCAATTTGAAATGTTCATAGTCTCTGCATACACACGTTTCATGGCCAAGTATGTGTTAAACTTTGGATGCCAGTCTATAGACGTTTCATCACGCCTTCCCACTTTCACTTGTGTGGTTGTGTGTAGGATGAACCACAGCAAGAGGAAAATTGTCACAATTACAGTTAATAAATGTACAAACAACAAAATGATTACGCAACATCTCTGGGGTTGATCTAGACTTCTATTCACTCTGTTTTCGGCCATCTCGGTCTGGTTGTGTATCAGTCTCAAAGTTTTTATCAAGTTGAAAGTTCTTTACCGGTTTACAATGCGTCAAATGAACCCAGGACGTCCTCTCAGCTACTCTAACTGCAGTAGGCGTTGCCAACAGAACCTGGTACGGTCCTTCCCACTTTGGACTCACCCAGTTTTTCCTTTTCGTCACTTTCAGCCACACCCATGACCCTGGAGCCAAGACTGCTTCCACCGGTCTGGTCTGTTCCTGATCTGAAAAAGAGTTAAACTGCAAAACAGATTTATTCCTTAACAATTTCTTCATATATTCTGCTAATGAACTGTCAGCCTCCTGCTCTGCAGGCATGAGAGTTTTCCACTGAGGCACATAATATGCTCTCCCAAAAATCATTTCAAAGGGAGTCAAACCCTTTGCATTTGGAACCGTTCTCATACTCAGCAGTGCTAAAGGCAGACAGTATATCCAGTTCTTTTGGGTCTCCTCTACTAGCTTCCTAAGTTTACTTTTTAGGGTACCATTGTACCTTTCCACCAGTCCTGCTGACTGTGGGTGGTAGGCACAATGGTTCTTTAAGGAGATACCAAAAAATCTCCCAAGCTGGTGAATCGTCTGGTTCACAAAATGTGTGCCGTTGTCACTATAAATCCTCTCCGGAATGCCAAATCTAGGGATTACTTCTTTTATCAGGGCTTTCACCACTGTTGCTGCATCCGGGTTTTTGGTTGGAAAAGCTTCTACCCATTTAGAAAACATGTCTACAATAACTAAACAAAACTTCTTCCCTTCACATTTATTCAATTCTATGAAATCCATACAAATAGTATGGAACGGGTATGGTGGTATAGGAAAACTTCCTTGCTTGGTTTTAAATGCTCCTTGTGCATGATGCTTGTTACAAGTATGACAAGCTGCACAAAATATTTTTGTGTAGTTTATGTATCCATATGTTTGGAATATTCGATTTACTAACTGTACCATCCCCCGTGTTGAGACATGGCTCTGCCCATGGCTCAACAAAGCTGCATATCTAAATAAATTAGATGGCAATATTGTTTTTTTCTCTTTGGAAATGTACAGTCCATTCTCAAGAATTGCACCTCGTTTTACCCATTTTTGGTTTTCTGCTTTTGTAGTAAGCGTCTGCATTGTTTTATAACATGTCTAAATCTAAAATCTCAGAGAGTTGTAATTCCTCATTCAAAAATAAAGTTTCTGAGTCTGAGGCTGCTTGCTTTGCAGCTGCATCAGCTCGTGCATTGCCTTTTGAAATCTTATCCTGTTGTTTTGTATGAGCTACACATTTACAAATAGCTACTTTGGTAGGTAACTGAATAGATTCTAATAACTCCAAAATAAATTGCTCATGATTAATAGGTTTTCCACTGGATGTTATCATTCCTCTATTTTTCCATTGTTGTGCAAATACATGTACTGTAGAAAAAGCATACTGACTGTCAGTATATATGTTTACACACTTGTTTTTTGCTAAAGTACATGCTCTCGTCAAAGCTATCAATTCAGCTGCTTGTGCAGATAAGTCGTGTGGTAAGGATTTAGCTTCTAAAATTTCAGTGTCTGTAACTACTGCATACCCTACTAGATTCTTCCCTGTAGGACCCCTTCTGCATGAGCCGTCCACGTAATATGTCACCTCGGCATTATCCAAGGGCATATCTGTAAGATCTTGTCTAGGTAAAGCTAACTGTTCAATTTCCTGCAGGCAGCTGTGTGGTGTGCCCTCCGCAGGAGTTGGAAGTAATGTTGATGGATTCAATGTCGTACATCGTTCAATTGTCATATGAGGTTGGCTCAGCAGTATAGTCATACATGAAAGATGTCTAGCAGGAGAAAGGTATGCCATTTTCTCTTGCAGTAAAATTATTGCAACTGCATGAGGCACTCTCAATATGAGAGGGTGGAATAACACCACTGAGGCCGAAGCCTGTACTGCCATTGCGGCTGCAACTACTGCTTGTACACAGTGAGGCAAAGATCGCGCCACTGGGTCTAACTGTGATGAATAGTAAGCTATGGGGCATTGCTTGTCCCCATTTTGTTGCGTCAATACTGACGTCATATATCCTTGCTTACAATCTACGGTCTGAAAGAATCGTTTGTGATAATTTGGAAGTCCTAAAACTAATGAAGAAGCTATCAACTGCTTCAACCTGCAGAAAGCCGTTTCTGCTTCTGTTGTCCATTGTAAAATGTCTTGTGCTGCCATCGGTGTCTTATATATCAAGTCAGTCAGTGGAGCAGATTCCAAAGCATAATTTGGTATCCAGCTCCGACAATAATTAGTTGTACCTAAGAAAGACATAATTTCTTTCTTGGTCGTTGGCTTGGGTGCTTGCAAAATTGCTGTTTTTCTTTCCTCATCTAGTATTCTACCTTCATTGGATATTACATATCCCAAGTATCTAACTTATTTTCTCCAAAGTTGTAACTTATTTTTGTTTACTTTGTGTCCTTGTATTGCTAAAAATTTCAATAATGCTACAGTATCCTCCCTGCACTGTTGCTGGGTGGGGGCTGCTAGCAAGATGTCATCTACATAAAGTAGAATTTGACTACCTCCCGGTGGGGTAAACCCTGCCAGGTTGCTAGCCATTTCTTGCGCAAATATTGTTGGGCTCTCACAATATCCCTGTGGTAGTCGAGTATACGTATACCTTTTACCCTGAAATGTAAATGCAAACCAATACTGACTATCAGGATGTATAGGTATTGAAAAGAAAGCATTGCTAATATCTACCACAGAGAAATACTTCTGTTGTGGTTCTAAATCATTTATCAAAGTATGTGGGTCTGGCACCGTGGGTGCTCTAGGTATTACTGCACTATTTACAGCTTGTAAATCCTGTACCATTCGCCATTCCCCGTTTGCTTTTTTAACAGGAAATAGGGGTGTATTGCATGGTGAATCACGAGATTCTACCAGTACTCCTTCTTTGAGTAATGCTACTATTATAGGTTTAATTCCTATTTCTGCATCCTTTCTCAAAGGGTATTGTCTTTTCTGTGGTCTAAAAGCTGACTTTGGGGTAATTGTAACTGGTCCTGCTGTTCGAATAAGTCCTACATCTGACTTGCCTTTTGACCAAAGAGTTGTTGGAATTTCACACGAGGCCTTTTCTTCTTCTTCTAATAAAAATGCTAATCAGCTGTCCTCACTAGATTGCAAGTGTACAGCTGGATGTGTCTGTGTCAACCAATTCAGTTTTTGTTTTTGTATCCCTTGTTCTGACAGTTCTAAATCAGTCTGTTTCTCCCATCTTGTTACTTTTTCTCCTAAATCTGCCCATTTGACACTTTTATTCTTTGTCAAGCTGACATGTGGCAACCGATTTGATCTATACAATGCAAGGAATTATTGAGGTAATGAACAGCTAACTACACTATTCCCCTCTGTATCCCAGTACAAAGTACGCAAAACCAATCTAGTTGCACGATTTCTAAACAGTTCTTGCTCATACTCTCTATCAGGTCCTGGTGTAGTACAGTAGTATAGAGTACAGTGTAACAAATGCTGTCGATCAGTGTCAAGGGAGGGGGCTTTAATGATGGCTACGTTCATCAGTTCCTTGGTTACTGCCCCTGGACCAGTCGTGACTAGGTCCTGGCTGTACCAGTAAAAAGTTTCACCCTCCGATCGCACTACAAATGTATCCATTTGTCTCTGTGCCTCCATACCTTGTACAGTTGGAACTACTGCTATGCCAAATATCTGCATAAGGTCTCTGCCCAATAGGTTTACTGGACACTTTGCAGAAACAACTATTTTACTTCTCTGGGCCATACCTGAAACAGGGTCAGTTATTGCTATATCATGGGAGAGTGGCTCCCTATATAGCTGTCCGTTTGCTGCTTTTACTAATATATAATCAGGTGATTCGGAATGTTCTGGTAACTTGGAGGGGTGTATCAAAGTCCATGATGCTCCTGAGTCACACAGGAATTTGACTTCCCTTCCCTCCACCAGAAGTGTCACTTCCGGTTTTGTATCTGCTAGGCAGAGCTCCAGGCTCAACAATGCTAAATCTAAAATTTCTTTTCCATTTTCAAGTCAATTTGTACTTCCTCTACTCCTTCTACTACATTGGCATTTGTCTTTTCTATTCTAGCTGTTACTGGTGATTCCTGACTTTCATATGATGTATCCTCACTATCATATAGTCAGTCCTCATCCCCTTTATCTTCCGTCGTTGCTTTCTTATTTTGTTTACAGTCCCTAGCTAGATGCCCTTTCTTTCCGCACTTGAAGCATTCACCTCTCTTTTTCCTCTCTTCAAAATCTTCTGATCGTTTGTCAAACTGTTTGTTTCCCTGGGCATTCTTCTTGCCCTTTTTACCCGACTGTAATACAAATACTTCAGCTCCGTCTTCAGCAGTGAAGACTTGTGCCTTCTTTTTCTTTTTACTATTAAAATGTCTCTCAGCATGTCTAGCGTATTCGAGTAAGGCTTGTAGCCTCCCTGTTCGATGATCTATCATATGCTTCGTAATGAAGCTACTAATAGGTGCAATGCAACCTTTCAAAAATGCATTTTTTAATTGTTGTTCATATGGGGAATCATTTGTTTTGTTCTCAGGATCCGACATACCGCTATGATTATTAAAACATTCTAATAATCTAGCATAGTATCCATCTATTGTCTCATTTTCCTGTTGTATGCATTGATTAATGCAAGTCCAGTCTGCTCTAGGTTTCCATTTCTCAGAGATTCGGTCTGTCAGACCTTTCACTCTGTTGTCTAACTCTGCGTCACTATGTGGGAGTGGCCTAAGTTCTGCATTACGAGGATTCCAGGTGCCACAAATCATGTGCCAATCTGGACCTATAATTTGTCTTACTACTTTTTCTACTTCTTCCCCATTCAAATGGTAACTTAACCTCATGCCTTGTAAATCTTCTAAAAATTTCGTAAAATTAACTTTCGGATGGGGGATTCCCTCAGTAGCCTTCCGGATATCTTCCGGTGTCCATGGTCTATATACTAAGAGTGTTGGGTCTTGCCCTTCCTGTCCTGCCTGAGGATTTGGAACTTCTGTAAGTGGGCATATTTCTTCCTCACTCTCATCCTGTAAATTTCTCTCTATTTGGTATGATTCTGTGTCCCTATGTGTTTTACATGTTCGAGACCTAGTCTCAATAGGATCTCTAACAAATGGTTGTGGTCTTACTGAAACTTCAGGATAACGTGGACCAGCCTGTCCACTCGCTTCATATCCTGAAAAGGGTAAGGGAGGGGGCAAGGGAGGAGGAGGAGGAGCTGTAGCTATTACCAAGTTATTATCCTCTTTGTCTAAAAATAATGTTTTTGAATTTTTAAGCTTCTGTTCTCTACGATTTGCTTCCTCAATCCACCTGTGTGCTTGAGGTATGCCTAGTTGGCGTTGCTTTTTTGCCTGACCTCCTGCATCAGATTTAAGCTGTTTAAGGAGTTTAACTAGTGTAAGTTTATCTAGGTTTACCATCAAATTCATATTTGTTAACCCATTTCGTATAATACCTAACATTATCAGCTCGCTGTAATTGCATGTATTTTGCGTCTTCGGTTAGGGGTGGATCTCACGAGGTTTTAGTGCACTGATTACCCATGTCAAGAAAATGTTACGTAACCCTTTTTTATCACGTGATATCAGATTCTTAGTTCCTGTTTACAGTTTATCTAGAATAACTGTCTACCTTATTCTGTTACCCTGATCTATGACAAAATATACAGTACTTCCTTTTGTCCCTGATCTGCAAAAACAAATCTTGACAACAATATACTGTAACCTAGTCCCTGATCTAAAACAGAAAAAAGGCAAATTCTTCCTACCTGAGCCTCCTGGTTTTGAAAACGTTCAAATTCCGCTCTTCGGCCACAGATCAGAAAGTGGCCAGCCTCTTTACACATGACAATTCAGGCGGAGCTCTTTTCATTCAAGAAGAACCATTTTGGTAACTTCTCCTGCGCAGTATTCGACCACCGATACGCTCTGATCTGCAGCTTACCAAGGGAATTCCATCTCGAAAGGACCAAACTGTTAAATAAAAAATCAGAATTCAATACACAGGAGGTTCAGATTCAAAAGTTTACTAGTGTACACCAGGAGGCAAAAAACCATACAAGTACAGAATTTTGTCTGACATGATGCAGGAAGTACAGAATATTTTATAGTGTTTGCATTCAAGTTATGCCCACCTTACTGACGTGGTTAGTCACAAGGCATCTACATCACTTTTACTAACAGTATTCTATTCATCTAATAATGCTGATGCAGTACATTTAAAAAAACTTTTCCTTTAGATACAATACGGCCTTGCTATCCAGCTGGTCAGTCATAATGTCTTTCTGTAAAGTTACTTCTTAAAGGTCTCATATCAGTTCGAATACAATAGCAGATTCAGTCTTTAAATTCACCTCTTTGTTCACTGTTTCACTTTCCCACCAGCTGTGTTTTTATCTTACAAGGGCAAGTTACCACATCAGGAAAGGAAGATTTAATTATTTACAAGGACAAGTTATTTTATCAGGAAGGAGCGGAAGATTTACACATTTAATTTCCTGACCCAGCAGATAATCACTTATGAAAAGCATAAACATTAAGCTTGCTGAGCTGGCAGCTGCCAGGGTCAGGGGTCAAAGCACACTGCAGTTTCAGAAGCTACTTGCATTTACACATGAATTTATCCCTTCTGTTATATGATTAATAGAATAAAATGCATTATAAACTACCTTGCTTTTAAACTAGCATTTCACATATATTTAAATACATATTTTTCTAACAAAAATACTACCCAAAAGTCTCACTAGTCTCATATGCAAAGCTATGGAAAGAATTATCATGAAAATGATTAATAATGACATAGGAAACCTCCAAACACTGGATCCAACCAAATTCAGTTTTCTC
The DNA here is from genome assembly GCF_019279795.1 of Protopterus annectens. Classification (NCBI taxonomy): domain Eukaryota; kingdom Metazoa; phylum Chordata; order Ceratodontiformes; family Protopteridae; genus Protopterus; species Protopterus annectens. The sequence goes on along the minus strand of NC_056725.1, from coordinate 1,547,279,786 downwards.
AAGGTCAGGTCATGCCCACTCAACCTAGCAGATTTTTTTGAGAAGGTTACTAAAGCAATGGATGAGGGAAAAAGTGTTTTGCACTGCCTACCTTGACCTGGCCAAGGCATTTGATATGATACCCCACTTGGACATTGTTGAAAAACTGAATAGGTTAGGTATAAAAGCCTTATGTTACCTAGTGGATAGCCAGCTAGCTCACATACAGGACCCAGGAAGTTAGAATTGGGAAGTCCAACTCTATAAAGAGGACAGTCACAAGCAGAGTCCCTCATGAACTGGTCCTGAGACTGCTTCTTTTTGGCATTTACTTCTCTGAAATCAAGGCCAGTGTCAAGGGCCTCTGGCTGACTAAAAATCTGTAGACAATTGCAAATTAGAAGTAGTGATAGAATATTCTACCAACACTAATGTTTCCAGGAAGGGCTTACGCAGACAAATAAGTGATGTCAGAGTCATGGTCTAAAACTAAATGCCAAAAAATGGATAATAGTAACCTTCAGGAAGTCAACCACCTCTAGTAACTATCATATTAACAACATACCCCTAAGTGTCGACCTAGTATTCAAGGACTTGGAGATATATATAGAGAGCAATGTAGCATTTGACCATCATGCCTCTACAGTAGTGAGAAAATCATTCTATGTTGTGCAACTTACAAACAAAGGTATGGTATCTAGGTCCAAGAAGGTCATTGCTTCACTGTATTTAGCATTCATCAGACCTATCATTGAGTACAATGCCCCATTTGGTATGTACCTAACCAGACACATCCAACAACTGGAATGTCCACAGAGGTTCTTCACTAAAAGAATACAGGGTGCAAGTAACATGTCCTATGCAGACTGCCTGAAAGCTGTATCCCTGTATTCTGTCTCCTACAGGGTGTTGTGGAGACAGCCATGCCTGGCGTACAGCGCATTTTCAGACCCAGACCTGATGGACTTCCTGCATATACTCAAAAAAAGAAAAAACAAACAGCACCAAAATTACACATTCGAAAGACTTAAAATCTTGCCATGTAATATAAATGGGACCTGTTTGACAGACAGGTATGTATCCCAGAGACTACCCCTTCTCTGTAACAGGCTCCACAGCCATGTGAAACAGAGCTCCACCCTAATTCAATTTGAGTGTAACTTCGACAATTGGATGGGGAGCAGAAAATTAATTCCTGGTTTAGCATCTCTGTCTCTAATGGATGCAGGCAGTTGGCAAATGGTTTAGCTCCCAGGATCCTGCTTGAAAATGTTTCATCTCCCAAGTCCATAGTTACACTTATCAAGGGTAGAATACCTTTTCAGAGATTGGGATACATGGCTAGGCTTAAAAAAGGTCTCACTGGTCATTAGCCTAGTACACACCTATGAACATATGGACAAGATGAACTTCCAGCTTATAGAATGCTACAGAACCCACTTCATGTCCCCAGATGATCATGTTGGATTCCTGAAAGTTTTAGAAGAAACTCCTATAAGCAGCCTCTCCATAATCCTAAGTGACTTCATTACCCCACCATAGACTAGATCTCCAATACCTCTAACATAGGGTGTTGGTTTTCTCTTAGACCAAATAGTTAACAAACCCACTAGAAGCAAAATATTCTTTGTGTAGTCCAAACACATATTGTCTTTTTCTGTTTTACTTCCTGGTCTTATCTTCACCAATTAATGTGGACTATAGACTCATTATATTTACTCTCAGAAACACTAAATACCATATAACCAATGTCTCCATAATTAAGGACTTCTCAGGGTGAATCTTATGTATGATGGCATCTCTGAATTTACCCATGACATCACTACTGCTGACACCGATGCAGCAGCCAATTTCACTAAGAAGTTTAATTCTCACTTAGACAATGCATAGGTCTGTAAGTCCTACCTACAGACACATAAAATGGAAAATTTAAAAACAAGCCCCTCTGGTGGTATACCACATAAATAAACTTCATAACAAGTTAAAAATACTCCATAAACTCTACAGCAAGGTTACAATTCTTCAGAATGAGGATAGTATAAAAAGTATCACTAAGGAACTAAAAAGCACTATAAGGACCAATAAAGCAGCTCATGAACAGAGATTAGCTTCTGAAATGAGGGATAATTATAAGTCCTTATTTACCAAAGACAGAGCTAAAAAATGGCACTAAACATTACTCTGAACTTTTACTTAATGAGGTTCTCCACTCTGCCCCTTTTAGAATGTAGAGAATCTTGATCTAACTTTAATAATTGGCTTAGTTTATTTCGTCATTCTAAGGGGTAAAATATTTGTCAGCTTGAAAAGAGTTAGTCAACAGGCCACTCTTCTTTGAAAGGGATGGTCTGCACCTTTCCACTCTAGGCTTTCAGGTATTGGCTAAAACACTGTCCTCCACCATACTGCCTTGTTTATACAATGACAAATGGAAAATACTTTCAACATAGCAAATCAAAACCAATAAAATCTAAAGGAGTTACTCCTCACTGCTAAGCTACTACACAGGGAGAGACTAAAGGGGGAGGTGTAATATACCTCAAGGTTGGTCAAACAGGATGATTTATTTGAACTTCTCCACATTCAGATCACTATAGACAAAATCCCATATCACTTCCTTGCAAGCTATTAGTCGGCCCTGTGACCCAGGAAACCCATAACACTTATTTAAGCTGAGCAGAAGGACTTACAATCCAACCTAATACCATATTCATAGATTACCAAGAACCAAACAGCAGTAGCACCTACTAGGTTAACAAAGGTCCATCCTCTCCACAAAATAATAGTCCAGGTGTATAAAAGAAACTTTTTATTGCCAACCACAAAACATGTAAATACAAAGACTTGATTTAGCGCTTTTGTTTCAGTCACATGAAACTTCATCAGAATAATCATCTCTGTGACATCATCCTATATATACAGATATAATTCAATAAGATTGGTCTACAAGTTGAAATTAAAACATAAATCATTAATTATTAATTATCCAACTGTGCTAAAGACACATACTCACTAACTAAAACATTTAAAATCCTATATGGTATTTAAAAATACAAGAATCCATATAAAACTCTAAAAGGTATACTAACATATTTTTTCATACAATGGTTCTCATTTTCAATGCTGGTACAATAGATACATGGTCATTCAGACCTGGGCTAGTGCATGCATCTAACTGTAATTGCCATATCAATTTGCAAAACTCTAAAAAGTTTTCCCAATCACCGCCCTGGTCCGAGGGTCTAACCTGTTCAATCACCCAAAATTTAAACACAGCTTGATTACACACTAAGCTATGCATGTAAAGGGCGTTGGTATTCTTTTTCTTACCAATGTCATAGCCGTGTTCATACATTCTATGTTTCAAACTTCTTTCTGTTTTGCCAATATAATGTGAGAAACATATTTGGCAATATGCAAGGTAAATGACCCCCCCCCCCAGTTTGACAGTTAAAATAGCCTTTTGCTGTCATTTATTTATTATTATTGAGGCTGGGAATAATTAATTCACTTGTATTTGCCACCCACCCACATTGTGAACAGTCACGCATGCATAGGTACATAGTTTCCTTCTTTTCCCCTGAATACTGTTTGATTTCCCAATGCCCTTTTCAAAAACATTTTTTTAAGTTAGCCCCCCTCCTGTAACTAAATTTCAGGGTTAAATCTAAATTTTAGAGTTTCTTGGTGATATTCATAGACTACTTTAATTAGTCCACTATTAACTGGAAGTCCAATTGTGCAGGCACAAAGATTCCTCAGTTTTGTAAACACAAACACCCTGGACCAGACTGTCAATATGACAGTAAGGGGAGCAAATATACTGGACGTGGTCCTCACTAATATGGGAGAATGCTGCATAGCCCCTGGTGTTATGTCCTCTGTGGTGAGGTCAGACCACAGAATAGTTTCCATTGAAGAAAAAAATAAAACCCAGAACCCCAGCTAACCTTGGAATGTTCATGAAATACTCTAAGGCTAAAATCTTTCTATTAAATGATAACCTGGCAAAATTTCAAGCCCTCCTAAACCATCAGAACAGAATACTGCTGCCTACACAGAACTTTTCACAGAAACCATATACATTAATAATAGTTGCATACAGGTAGATGTACCTACCAGGGATAAGTACAGAACTAACTCAAAAAAGCAACTCTGGCGGAATCACAACATCAATAGGCTAAATAACAGAAGGAAGAAAGTCATGGCAAAATTAGGAGGTGCAACACCCATCTGGATAAAAGCACTCCCTTCAAACTAAACAAACAACTCAGAGGACAAATAAATTCTACCAAAGCCAAATTCGAGATACATTTGGCCTTCCAGGCCAAGGACAACTACAAAGCATTCTTTAGCTATTTCCACAATCACAAAGGCAATACACAATTACGTGCAGAGCTCAATTGTTAATGGAGCTACATATTCTGAGCTAGAGGATATAGCAAACCAACTGGTAGACAAATTCAACTCTGACTTTTACCATCTGCCACCACCCAGCCCCCCCCCCCCAGGAAATACTATCAAATATAATTCCCCCTACTACCACTGGGGAATAGATCCTCAATGTTCTCTCTAAAGCCAAGAAAACTGCATCAATGAGCCCCAACAATATTCCAGACTGCCTCCTAAATAATATGAAACATGATTTATTAGGCCCTCTGCAATAATTCCTTAACCGTAGCCTGCAAAAAGGTATCTTGCCTTATGAATGGAGAATGGCAACCAAAATTCCTTTGAACAAAAGTGGGTCACCTACAAACTCTGGAAACTAGAGACCCACTAATCTCACTACTTTCATATACAAAGCCATGGAAAGATTAATAATGACACAGAAAACCTCCAGACACTGGACTCAACCCAGTTTGGTTTAGTCAAGGGTAGGTCATGCCTACTCAACCTCGTGGACTTCTTTGAGCAGGTCATCAAAGCAGTGGACAAGGGCAAAATGGTTTACACTGCCTCCCTTTATCTGGCCAAGACATTTGGCATAATATATTTCACTCGAGCATTGTTGACAAACTCAAGAGGTTAGGTATAAACCCTTATGTCACCCAATGGATAGCCAGCTGGCTCACAGATAGGAAACAGGAAGTAAGAACTGGGGTGTCCACCTCTATAAAGAGACTAGTCACCAGCAGAGACTCTCAGGGATATGTCCTGGGACCTCTCATTTTTGGCAACTACATCTCTGAGGTCAAGGCCAACATCAAGGGACTCTGCCTGACCAAATTTTTCAGATGATTGCAAATTAGGAGCAATCATAGAATCTCCCACCAACACTAATATTCTTCAAGAAGAGCTGACACAGACAAATATAACTGGTGTCATATCCAAGGACTAAAACTAAATGCTAAGAAATGCATAAGAGTATCTTTTTAGGAGATCAGCAACCTCTGGTAATTACCATTTTGACAACACAGCCCAAGATTCAGCCCAGTAGTCAGTGACTTGGGGAACACAAGTAGACAGCAATCTAGCTGTTGACCATCATGTGCCTACGGTAGTGAAGAATGTTTTCTATGTTGTACAACTTATGAACAAAGGTATAGCATCTAGGTAAAAGGAAGTCATTATTCCACTATAGTCTGCATTTGTTAGACCTATCACTGAGTACAATGCCCCTTTTGGCATTTACCTAACCAGACACATCACAGGAATTTGAACATTCACAGAGGTTTCCCCACTAAAAGAATACATGATATAAGTAACATGTCCCATGCAGTGCACCTCAAAGCCCTATCCATGTATTCTATTTCCTACAGGCTGTGTAGGAGAGGTCTACGTCTGGCATACAAAGCATTTTGAGACCCCACTTTGATGGACCTCCTGTATATCTGCAAAACAAATAGCACCAGAATTACCTAATTTAAATACTTAAATCTTGCCTTTGATATAAATAGGACCTGCTAGGAAGACAGGTATGTATCCCAGAAACTACTCCTTCTCTGGAACAGGCTCCCCTCCCTAACCTAATTCAAGTGCAATTCGGGCAATTGGATGGGGAATAGGAAATTCATTCCTGGTTTGGCATCTATGTCTCTAATGGATAAAGGCTGCCTGTAAATAGTTCATTTCCCAGGCCCAGGCTTGTAAATGTTTAATCACCCAAGCCCCTGGTTACACTTATCGAGGGTATCACAACTTGTCATAAATTCAAGATGCATGGCCAGGTTTAAAAAAGACCCCAGTGGTCATTAGTCTAATACACACCTATGAACTTATGAACCTATGAAATCACAAATATACTAACAGATAAGCTCTTCACAAAGTTCACCTGAAACCTTTGACCAAAAACCACTCATCCTAAAATCCCTTACATTGCTATAATCACAAAAGATCATGTTTTTAGGGTGTTATCAAAGATCAAAAATCACGTCCTCCATGGATCCTGACAATATACGTGTGTACTTAATAAATAGTATTACTCATGCCTTTGCCAAACTTCACCTTAAATTGTGAAACTGTGGCTAAGTCACAGGTTATGATCTCGAATTCTGGCGCACGTCTTTTGATGATGCCCTCCAAAAGTTTGACTTACCATGGACCCTTGGATTATGACATGTCCACAGCATTATGGGTCAGATTTGTAAAGCTGTGGAGCATGTTATAACCAATCTCATTAATCATGATATCAAGAATCTCATTGGGTTTGGCCAACAAAAATTTGGCTTCACCACTGGGAAATTATGCCTATTAAATCTTGTTAGCTTTCTTGAGAGAGTGGTGTAAGCTGTCAGAAGTGGTAATGCTGTTCAAGCAGGTAATCTTGATCTAGGGAAGCACAGATACCATCGAGCACAGAGATACCATAACTCATGCCAGAATTGTTGAGAAATTATCTACCTTAAACATAGATCCTTACGTGGTAAGAGGAATAGGCAATTGACTGAAAGACAGAACCATCAGAGTTGGTATGGCAGGCAACTGCCTCTTCAAATAATGCTAAGGTAACCAATGGAGTCCCCGAGAGATCTGTACTGGATCCTGTATTGTTTGGCATCTAATTCCCTGAACTCAAAAACTGGGGGTGAGTATTGCCAAGATCTACACAGTCATTAGACTAAACTAACTTTGAAACACCTATGAATCCAACACTTTATTACAGTTTATTAATCTTTAACATAATTTCCCCCTTCTTTGTGCCACCTTTATTCTGTACATGTATGTATGTCTGCATGTCTATGTATACCACATGGTCTAAAGTGATTTGGTCAGAATAAGAAAAGTCAGGAAGTGGAGAATCAGTGAATAAAATCAAATCAAGGACTACAAAGTGAAACAGCTTGCAGCCTTAACTCTTTGAGTTAAACTACAGGCCCCATACACACACAAGCACATTGCATGTTTGTGTGCAACTGTGTATATTTTAGAGTTTAGGTCAGGATTAGGTAAGGGAATAGATGTAGTATTGTTTGTGTGTATTTGTGTGTCTGGGAGTGTGTCTTGTGTAGTGGCAGTGTTACAAGAAGGTTTTTTATTAAGGTAGGGTGTAGGGTCAGGGTTTGGGGAAGGAGCAGCATTAGGATTAGGGTTAGCAACCATCACTAAGGTAGTGCAGAGGGGCAGAGGGATTTTAAGGAGAAGACGCATTTTTGAAATTTGGTCTTCTCTGAGTTTTTGGTCTTTTTTTTTCCCTGTATTTTTCCGGCACTCGGCATGTCGAGTGCTGACATTTCAATAAGGAGCCAGTGAGCACACCTTTATGCAGTATTGCATATGACATATGACTGAATAAGAATAAAATGAACATTTTCCTAAAACATATTGGAAAAAAAATCATGAACCAAGAGATAACTCATCTAAATACTCTCTTTACTTTTACGGTTTTCATTTTTTTGCTTGTTTAAACCTGCTTGTCTATAGAACATCTTAGCTGCAACTCTATAGTTAATATTCCTGTTTTTTTTTTTTTTGTGTGTGTGTGTGTGTGTGTGTGTGTGTGTGTGTGTGTGTGTGTGTGTGTGTGTGTGTGTGTGTGTGTGTGTTTACCACACACAGAATACCTTAACCACTTACAAACAAATTATTGCAGACATTTAGTGAAATATTCTAAATGCTGTTTTGACATCAAGAAAACTTGTAACTGTAACTCTTTAATTCTTATTCTGATGCTCAGTTGCATCACTGAAAATGGTCTGAATTAGAAAATTACATTCTTTCTCACCCCATTTCTGAAACTGTGCTGTGTCTGCCCACAGTAATGTTGCCCATCAGTTACAGGGCTACATTTGCCAGCTACAAGCTAGACATACCTCTTACCTTTTAAAAGCAAGATAGACATACTTTTACTCTTTGTGGTAAAGATTCCCTCCTCCCCTTTTCCACAAGTTTGGCTGTATGAGATACAGGAATAGGACCCAGGTGTGCTCAGGTTAGGCATTATCATTTAATGATGACATGTGTTCAGTCTGTTTACAGACATATCAACTGTGATCCTCCTTCCAGTGCAGAATGTACACACGCGCGCGCGCACACACACACACACACACACACACACACACACACACACACACACACACACACACATGCCAGGCAGCCAAATCCCAGGTTGATTACAACAACTACCTGTCAACAAGATGAACTCAGCTCACAAAAGGGACATCACGACATTGAAATATTGATTGGTGAGAAGGGCTTGGGAGGTGTGTAAACATGAGTTTGTGCTTTCTGCAAAGTCAGTATTAAATACATGCCACAGTTATGGTGAAGTTTAACTAGAAAGAGCTTTGAAAACAGCAGTTACGTTATTTTGCAACAGGGCAAAAACTACTAGAATGGGTTTAGAATCTGCAAATGAGAAGTGCTCCAAGGAAGTTAATGGGATGACCGTAAGAGATCAAGAGATTCCAAAACAAGTAGGTGGCCTCTTTTCAAAGTCTGATGTTTTCTTCTATTGTTAGGTTATTAACTGTACAATTTTGTGGAAATGCAAGAGTCTTGAGTAATCATTCTATGAGAATCCAGTGAGTAGTCTGTTAAACAAAAACTCAGACATAAAGTAAAGATATCATGTGTCTGATTTCACTTAGCTTACTGTGCATTTCTTCTCTGCTTTCAGTACAAGCTTGAATACAGGCTTACATATATATTATTTACATACATATATTAATATACAATGACTGTTTGATTATATGGGTTTAGAAAATCTAGTGACAGATTTGTCAGAGTTAATTTTTCAGATCTGAACTTAATCAGAATATTGCTCTATTTGTCTTTGACGCTACCAGACTGATGCCAAAGGTTACTCAATACTTCATGTGAAAGTACATAACCATGGGTTGTGCACACATGTGAACACACACACACACATACACGCACACACGCACACACACACTCACACACACACACACACACACACACACACACACACACACATACACACACACACACACACACACACACACACACACACACACACACACACACACACGCATGCACACACACACACACACACACACACACACACACACACACACACACACACAAACACATTTTATCTTTGTCATCCCTGTAAAAATGTTTGACTGATTGCGTACAGTGACCGGACTGATAAAGGGAAAGTTTTCAGGGAAAAAAGTTTGTTTTTTTATTGGTCATTTCAAATTTATTTTGTTGTGCTTGCTTTAAAAGGTTCTATCGAAATGTAGGTCTTAGATTTTAAAGGATGAAATGTTCTTACAATTTCAGCAAGTAATTAAATAGCAAAGAGGAAGCTTCAGCTCTAAAGTAGCAATGTGTTAGAACACCACAAATGAGGAGGTGACGTTTTCCACAATCATGTCTAGCATGTGTGTGTGTGTGTGTTTGTGTGTGTGTGTGTGTGTGTGTGTGTGTGTGTGTGTGTGTGTGTGTGTGTGTGTGTGTGTGTGTGTGTGTGATTATTAGGCTAACTGCCCTAAAGGGATATTTTAAGCGTAGCCAATTGGCTGGGGCCAGGCTCAAACCTTGTGTTTAGGAAATAATGACCTTAACTATTGTGCCAAACCCACCTCTCATTTCGTAATTAACCTGTAAAAACTGTTTGTGTATTTTGTTAACTACCTTTTGATTTCACTTAAACATTTACATTTCAAAACTGTTGTGATTCACAGATTTAAGCACAAGAATATGATATACATCTGCCTTCTTGCTTCCTCTTTGCTTCCTCCAGGGCATTGTTGCAAAACCGCCTACTATAATTTAAATTTGCTTGAGCCCATAATCCTAGTTTAGGTTCAAAGCCCTGTTTCTTTCCCTTGTTATCTCTCTTCTTTCTCAGTAGGTGCTTCCACACTACACATTCATGTACACCTATTTGTTCAGCCATTCTCCATGCTATCAGTCTCCGCACACTCACATAATTGAACCTTCCTGATTTAGTCCTTATAATGTCTACCTCCATTCCTCTTTTACCTGAGACATACCACCCTGCTGTATATGTGACCCTCAACTTTTTATATAGTACTTCACACCAAGTCTGTTCCCACATATATACAGAATTTGCCCATCCTTGTCCTATATACATATCTGGAAGACTGTGTCTGGATTCTTGCCGAGTATATGCTGTAGGACTGATTGTCTCAGTTATCACCCAATAATTCTTATATCCTGCTGTGGTACAGAAAATGCACACATGCTATGTTATGTTCTACTGACTGTGCCTGGGGCTTGTAATTAGTTTCTAAGCAGCCACCTCTCCTTTTGTGCATTTCCTGTCTCAGGCACCCATGAACTTTTTTAACATAATTCCCACTTCCTTTGTCATTGCACTGTTCCAACACCCTCTCTGTAAACTATTATGTTCATATGTCACCCTTAAATCATCTTCCTTGTAACAACTTTTGTTTTTAGTTCTACATCTCCCACTCATTCCCTGGTTAAGTGCCACAGTAACTTCATATATTCCTTTCCTCTTCTCAGTAGCTGTGCACATGTCAGTCTCAGTGATTCTTTCCTATTACTGCAGCCCTTTGTTGCACCTTAAGATTTTGATATCTTTTATTTATGCTCACTCGACTAACCTAGCACCCCAGTTTTATAGCCACCCAAACAAGACTCTTTAGTCAGGATGTAAATTAGTGACTTGTCCATTGACAGGATACGGTTAGCATCTCTTTTGTTTGATCCCTCACCTCATTAGTCTGTATTATGTCACTATGTACCTGTCTCTTATTTTATGGAATACACACCTATAAATACCTGTGACTTATCACACCTGTAAGTAACTGTGACTTATCACACATGTAAGTACCTGTGAATTATCTTATCAAATATCATCTATTCATTGCAAATCTTAACAAAACTAAGGTATATGCTTCATTAATTGCTTACAGCTTGATTCCTTAAGATGGAATTTGATTGAATAAACTGCTGTGACGGTAAAATACAAAACTGTAACTGGCTGGCTACAAATAAGTTTTGATTGTATGTATGCAAACACGCATATTAAAGTGCCTCATTACCTCTTGAGTGAATAAAAAAGTGCATCATTGGAGGACACCAGTACTTTGTAAAGTCCTATTGCGCTCACATTTATACGCACTAGGGAAGAATAATCATATTTTACTCCTGGTTTATCAATGAAATAGAAGAGAAACAAAGTGAGGTAAGCCTTTGAGAGGACATGGTATTATAAAATATGTAGTGCAGTGTAACATTATTTTGAATTCAGTAGGATTTAAGAGTAAATGAAGCACAGGCTGATTAATATGTAGCCTAGCACTGCATTCAAACTACAGTGTTGTACTCCGATGTCAGGAAATATTTGAACATGAGATACAAAAGGAAATAAAGGACTATGTATGAAGATGAGACAATCCACATAAGTTTTAAAAATATTCATCCACTCTACAGCCCACTGAAAACAAAATCTGTCAATTCATTTCTAATCTGCTCCTCCCACAGGAACACCATTGCATCACCCTCTCCAAAGATAAATGTCTGCCAGTCTCCTACAGAGTTCAGCTACTGTTAGGGTCTCTTCTTTTTAAACTACCTCAACCAGGTGAATTCCCACCCCTTGTAGCCAAATGCCATAATAAAACTACCCTCTACAACCTCCACAACCTCTCCCATTTAACCCCCTAGCTCCAGACACCCTAAACTAACTGCAGTGTACTAACCATTCCTTCTCCATTCTTGCACCCAAACTCTGCCAATCCCTCCCCACAACCTAAAAGAAGTTTTCTCTTTCACCATGTTCAGAATTCCACTCTAAAGATACTTCCATCAAAAATATGACCGTCAGTTCTCAGCTGCTGCTTCTTCCTCACGTTTACTACTAAAATTAATTCAAATTTGATTTTCTACTCTTTTAGTAATATTTACTTGTTGTATCAACTGTCTATGGGATTATCTATCTTCTGTGATTACTCTGTTTGTGAATATGTTCTATTTTTTGTGAATTTCTTCACCAGGGCTGTGCCTACATATGGTTTACTGTGATCAGTGTACTACCCTGGTAAACAAACAAACTAACTAAATAAAATAAATAAATACAAATCTAATACAAAAAATGCTTTGCAAAACTAAATAAGAGATATATGCAAAACTACAAATTTAGGTAGCCACTAGTTTGTTCATGAACAAGACAACATTGTCCTGTAGTGCAGGGCATATGCTCTTCAGGGCACTGGCCAAAAGGCAGTGTCACTTTAGTTACTGATTTATCAGACTAAGTACGTGAAACCAGAGTGATCATTCATTTGGAACTGAGGCTAGAACTGCACACAGATTAGTCTGAGTGGTACGTGAAATGTGTGCTGATGGAAGCAGTCACAGAAACTAATGACATGTACAAGAGCAGATGTGGGCTGAACTTTGACAGAACAGGAACGCAGGGATGAAATGTTAGTGCAGACTTATTTTAAAAATTTACACCAACTCATTAACAAAGTGGGAAGGTCATGCGTGCAAAACCAAGTGGATGCAAAACTAGCCTGTCTTATACCAACATAAAAAAGTACAGCAGCCATCATGCAGAAAGGCCATGAGTCCGCTACAATGGTGTAGAGAGAGCTAAAGCTGTAACTACATCCCAAGTGTCTTAGGAACCTGTTGGAATGTTGGCAAGAGGAAAGGAAGGATGAGGCTTATGCCTGCTCACTTTGCATTGGGGGATATATGAGGCAAGCGCTCAAAGACACATCTTCTGCTGTATAACCTTTGGTAGAGACCTGGGATCATGCAGAGATGCTTGTCTAAAAAGGATCATGGCAGTGTGGTGTGCATAGCAAAGGCCCAGTGCATGCCAACCCCTTGGATGTTAATGAGCATGCTTGGGAGTCATGGATGCAAAATAAAATTAGAATCAAGAGCTAATGAGCATGCTTGGGAGTCATGGATGCAAAGAAAAATCAGAATATGTCTCTGAATGCTCACTGATGGCATCATTCCTTGTACACCTGTCCCTTGCCCTCAGGGAATGAGTGGACCATATATCTCACAGCAACAGAGGAAGGGGTAGAGTAAACAGCTAGGAGAGTAGTGCTGAGGGTGAGCTCAATCATCAGAGAAGGACAGGAGCAATTTACCTTTAGCCATAATGCCCTTAGACTACTTTTGTGGGGGAAAAGACAAGTCACAGAACAGATATAATTCTTTCAGTTAAATATGTATTCTCTTGCAAGAGAGTGGTGCTTGTCTCCTGAGAAGCAAGGGACTCTTCATTGTCTTATGTAAGCAGAAATTAACAGAAAAGCTACTCTTGCAGATCACAAACACTAAAAAAGTAAACAAATGAATTTACAGTGCAAAGGAAAGGGACGGACAAAGACAAAAATGGCAATAACTGAAAATTGATAGGTTTCCAAAGAAAGGACTGAAATTATTTTACACACGATTATTGTTTAGGAAAGATGTGCGCAAGAAATGAAGTCATCAGACAGTGTGGAGAAAGATGCCTTAGTTTATGACAAGGATAAATAAGCAGTTTACTAAATTTGTGTATTTGCTTGATCATCACAAAAAAAGAAGGTACTGAGTAAGTATGACGTATACCAAGTAGCAAGGGCAGTGGCAAAGAAAACACTTCTACCTTATACACACATGCTGCTCTGGGCTGTACACACTTCTACCTTATACACACATGCTGCTCTGGGCTGTACACACTTCTACCTTGTACACACATACCACTGTGGGCTGTATACACTTCTACCTTGTACACACATGCCGCTCTGGGCTGTACACACTTCTGCCTTGTACACACATGCCACTTTGTGCTGTACACACTTCTACACTGTACACACAAGCCACTCTGTGCTGTACACACTTCTACCCTGTACACACAAGCCACTCTGGGCTGTACACACTTCTACCTTGAACACACAGGCTGCTCTGGGCTGTACACACTTCTACCTTGCACACAAAGGCCAATCTGGGCTGTACACACTTCTGCCTTGTACACACATGCCACTCTGTGCTGTACACTCTTCTACCCTGTACACACAAGCCATTCTGGGCTGTACACACTTTTACCTTGAACACACAGGCTGCTCTGGGCTGTACACACTTCTACCTTGCACACAAAGGCCAATCTGGGCTGTACACACTTCTACCTTGTACACACAGGCCACTCTCGGCTATTCTCATGTGAAAAGCCCTGATGTCACCAACCTCAGCCTGATAATGAACCCAAGAAGGTTCTGAATATACCTACACAAGCTTGTTTACCCAGGAAATGTTGGCAGGTGTGTCTTTTAGCACTGAGATGAAGAAGTGCAAATGACTGTACAACACATCATTAATGGAGATATATTAAAATAACCAAAGTAAACATTTGGACATCAGCATTTAACATGATATTATTGTTGCAATCTTTTTTCATTTCTTCAAGTCTTTTAGGTTTCTAATACCATGACAGGAATGGACCCCATTCCTAAGTCAAAGTATGATTAAAGTTCATGAAATTAGTATTGTTTCACTCTTTGATGTCAGCCAGTAGTGCTCTTTGCAGCACCCGCAATGTGCCCAGTAATGACTCTTCCTGCAGTTCATATGGGGTTACATGTATTGGTAACATATCTAAATATGATTGTAGATTCTTTTTTATAAGACCCATTGCCCCTACTACTATTGGAACTGCCTGGGTAACTTTCTTCCACATTGCTCTTGTTTCTGCCTGCAGATCCTGATATTTTATGACTTTATGTCTCTCTGTTTCACAAGACACTGTAGTCACTGGGTGTGGCAATTTCATTGAACAATGCTACTCTTGTCTTCTTTTCTTGGACCACTATATCCAGTTTTTTAGCACCTATCTTTTGAACTGTTGGTATTGGATGATCCCATTGTTGTTGTGAGGAAGACTTGATGATTTTATAAATGTTCAAGCAGGTTAAATGCCAGAAGAAAGCATAGTTCTATGTGGTGGCCCTGTTAGACTTAACTTGATTAAATTTTTTGAACAGCAGACTAAAGTGATAAATTAGAATAGGTCCACGGATACAGTCTACGTGCATTTTAAGCAGTCATTCCTACATTTCCACTGAGTTGATTAAGTTTAGTAAGACACCTTATGAAAAGAACCACAGTTCTGACATGGTAGCAAACTGGATTAGTGGCAAAAGCCAGAGAGATATTTAATAAAGTACATTTTACTTCATTAAATGGCACTGACATGCTCAGTCCTACTAAGCATATTGCTGTTTTTGAAGGAGACCCAAAGTGTTATTTAGTGACTGAGTAAAATAAGGACAGGATCCAAGGGATACTCCTCTCCTTTTCATCATTATTTAACACAGGCTTAAATTATGCTAACTCATACCTCACCCTGCCTCACATGGTGTGTACAGATTGTGTAAGTGCAGATTATCATTATCTGTCTGATCTAGTAAATACCTGCCAAGCACCCGAGTCTTCCACAAAATGTCGCTATACATTGCCTATGTTACTGTGTCACTTCTGACTCCTATATTATTCTATTGTATATTGTTAAATGCTGTTATTAACTCTCTAAATAATCTGTTAATTATGTACATTGTTTTTTTTTTTTGTTTTTGAGCTTTTCTTCCCGTGCCTCCACTGAAAATGGGCTCATTTCAGCCCAGTGGACTTTCCTGGTTAACGAAAGCAAATTAATAAATAATAATAATACATTTTAAGGTTTCAGTACAGTACTTATTCATGCATACACACAGATAGATATGTCCTTACTATATTACACTACACTGCCATTGCAGAGTTATGAATCCCACTGACCCACAGACTTTGACCTTCCCAGCATGAAATGATACTGTGTATCCTGGCGAAACAATAATGATGTAAACATTGTGGAGAAATGAAGATAAGAATGTGCTGTCATTGTGCTCAGCACTAGGCCCATAATATATACAATATTCTTATATGAAACATGATTACACATCTACTGGATAATAAGGCACCTTGCCTGATAATTCTCAAGAACAAAACAAGATCTGGAATCATTATATACTGGTGTAAGGCAGCCTTAATTGTGGAATTTAGACTGTAACAAACTTGTAGATCTGGAGATGTTCAGACTATGTCCTAAGTTGTATGGAGTCAACAATGCACTCAGAATAGCATTGTTGCCTCACAGCAAGAGGTTCTCTTGTTCGATTCTCTCTTGGGGCATTTTCTGTATGGAGTCTATATGCCCTCACTGTGTTTGTGTGGGTTTCCCCTGGATACATCTGTTTCATCCCACATTCCAAAGACATGCAGTAAGAGGACTGGCTACTCTAAATTTGCCATAGGTATGAGTGTGTGTGTGTGTGTGTGTGTGTGTGTGTGTGTGTGTGTGTGTGTGTGTGTGTGTGTGTGTGTGTGTGGTAAAGAAGAACAGCCATGGCAGGGCTAGCCACCGGGTGGTGTGAACCTTAGCTCTAGATGATTGTCACTGTTGAAGTGACACTCTGACCCTATGTGCAAACTGGGAAAAGGGGTTGTGGATGGATGGATGGATGGATGGATGGATGGATGGATGGATGGATGGATGGATGGATGGATGGATGGATGGATAAAAAAGGAACCTAACACTTTATTAAACACTTTCAATAGTAGCTCTGTATCTAGAATTGAAGCCATAAAAGGGTAAAAGAGATAAAAAGTCCAATGTCTTGTAATAAAATGACTTCTAAATAGTGTTTACATTTATGCAAAGTACTAAATGGTATGGTTTGCTGAGATATGTGTCTGAAGACAAGTTACAAATCTAGTCAGCTAAATGATACTGCTGGTATTCTGGGTCATGTCAGTATGTTTTATTTTAAGAGAGTAAAAGGAAATGGCTTGTATGGTCTTCCAAATGAGTTAATAGTTATGATATAAAGCCATACATTAAAAATGCATGCTAAAATGTATAAACAAGTATCCCACTTGAGAAGTGGCACACCAGTGATGTGTCATTTGAAACATAAGTCATAGCTGCTACACCAGATTTGTTTTTTCATTTTGAAGATTTACAAGTTAGTTACAGAATGACCTTGGATTTTGTAATTGTAATATCACCTAAACATTATTCAAAAAGTGAAGGCATAAATGTGACAAGTCTTGAAAGAAGTTGTTTTATTTAAAAACTATTTGTTTGCCAATTTGCAGCTGCTAAGAAGGCTTACGATATGTAGAGAAAATGAGCAAATCACTGTAACATATGTGTAACTGTATCTTTAAAGGGGAGTTACCAGTAATTGCATCTCTGTGTCATGTGACTTCTCTTTCAAGTGCATTTCAGCAAAAGCTGTTGTTGAATGTGTATCACATCTAATCTGCCTTCATGTGATTATCTTGAATGTGTGGATATTTAACTGTGTACAATCATAAGCAAACACATCACCAGATTCACAGATACAGTTGACATTGTGCAGGAAAAGGGCTACACTTCATTCAAAGACAACTGTGTATTAAATCATCTATCGCAGAAGTTTTAAACAACTCTTTTAACTTTCTATTTCTCTACCACCATCTCAATCATCAAAATATGTCCCCAGCGGGCACATTTGTTTTCCTTCCTCAGTGGCATCGGTAGGAAGAAGTGAAATACAGGAACAGCGCACATGATAATGCTGGAGGCTATGAGATGAGGGTTATCATACTTCCTCACAGCCCTTCAGCCGTAAAGCTCTTTGTCAAATTACTGAGACTCTGTGATTCCAAACATCCTTGATGTTGACCTGGAGCATATGAACTTGCTAACCAGGATTGTACTTGCTCATTAAAGCACAATGCTGAGTCATCCACAAGTACTGACACTGCAAAGGGAGTTAAACTAGTGGCTACCTACCCCGCTCACTGAGGACAGATCAGCCATACCCTACTGCCCATTTTCCAGACTGCAAACAAAACACATGTAATGTGGCCAGCTCTATTGCACAAAGTGATAAAGCCTTACCTATGGTGTGGGTGACCTGACTTTGACTAACATCTCAGTTAACTGTAGGAATTGGTGGTGGGGGGATGGTAGTGATTGGCTACAGTCAGCTCACCCATCCTGGGGAGGGAGTGCAACTCTTCTTCGCCACTTGGATGTCACCTAGTGGGAGAATTAGTTGTTACACCTATGGAGTATGCTCCTAGGGAGCATATACTGCCATGATGCAGACTTACAAACCAAAGAGATTCTGCATGCTGAGGCAAGCACTGCTCAGATGGCAGCACACAGCTGAGTTTGATGTGCTGCCAATGGAGAAGGAGATGCTCTGCATAATGAAAGGATAGTCTGTCCCACTGCCTACCATCTGACTCATCACTGGAGGAACCAATAATCTGAGAGGGCATCCTGTACAGGAACAAGTAAATACTAGTCTGGGGTCTAGGAATGTGTAGTTGCTGCCTACGTGGGATGAACGGATTGAAAGTGCATAACTAGAGGAGTCAATTAGTGTGGACATCCACGGAAGCAAATAAAAGTACAGCTCATATGGCAGTAGCCAGGACTCTCTTAGTATATAGCATGGATTCAGTATCTAAAGTGGTATGTAACTATGTGCCACTGTAACAGACATTGTAAGAAAGTATGCTAGGAGCTGCATAAATCAAGTTAATACAGTGATTCAGGGAAAGCCACATAGGTGCAGCAAAGATGCAGAACAAATTGTATTAGCATTCAGTTAGACAGGCTTTATTACTATGCAGTTAAGAAGGCATATTGTCAAAATTGTACATTTATTGACATTTGTTAACCGGGTATTGTCTGACTGGGCCAAGAGGCCATTTTCAGTGAAGACCCTGGGAGAAAAAGCTCCACAAACTAATGATAAAAATTAATAATACAAAATTTATATACATATCACAAAACATATGTATATGTATCTTTAGATTGTAATTTAGATGGAGCTTTTCTCCCTGGGCCACCACTAAAAATGGGAAAATGGGGTTTGCCCAATCACGCTATCCTGGTCAACAAAGACAAATAAATAAATAATCCCACTGTAATCCCAGCTGTAGCAAAAAAAGTATGGCAGCCAGGTATTTGCTGGCCCAAGCTGACCCATGCCTGAGGGGAGTAACAATGTTGGTTTACAAAAGCCAATTCTACAGTACAACACATTTCATTTAGTACACGGAGCAGAACCCCATGATTTCATTGGTCTTCTTTCCCATATTATTTGTTAATTTACGTACTTACTTATTATGTTTGTTAACTGGGTAGGCAGGCTGGTTCATGAATATTTTCAGCTGCAACCTAAGCCAGAAGGTAGTCCCATGTTACATAAAACTTAGAATAAGCAAGTACAGGGACAAATTACCGACAAGAATTGTTACGGCAAAAACCACATAAAGCAGATAGACAATAAGCAAAATAGTACCTTATATAAGTAAACCCAAATACCAACAAACACATCATATGCAGATGTACACATTTGGTTAACATCTGGCATAGTTAAGTTGAAGAGCAATAACCAAAACAGTAATATATGAACATAACTAACTTTGGGCGGCATGATGCCAGGGAATCTTCTTGGGCTAGGCTTATATAGGCTCCAGGGCCATTAGCCTAGTACACACCTATGAACCTATAAACACAGAGGAGGCACGGTAAATGAATCTGAAAGCACAAATCTGATAGTCCTGTGGAAAAGAACAGAATAGTTTTTTTTTATATTTCAATAATATGGCATTAAAAGAAATGGTAGTTAATTTGACACAGTGACAGAAAACACTGTAATACTAGTGCATATGTGATGTTATTCTGTATGCCTGAAGCAAGTACATTTGCATTGTCTGATTAAATGAGATTTTAACCTTTTC
The DNA here is from genome assembly GCF_019279795.1 of Protopterus annectens. Lineage (NCBI taxonomy): Eukaryota > Metazoa > Chordata > Ceratodontiformes > Protopteridae > Protopterus > Protopterus annectens. The sequence continues at coordinate 1,547,259,623 of NC_056725.1, read as the reverse complement.
TGGAAGAGAGATAGACTACCTGTTTCATTAATGTCATTAGGTAGGCTGTTACAAGAAGCACTAGCAAGCTTGGTAACTGATTCTTTCACAAGAAGCTAGTGAAAACTAGGCTCTAAGTAATTTAACTAATGAGGTAATTCTGAAAAAGTAGTTTGAATCAAGTTTGTTTAACATATAAGCTAGGGATGGGCAGTTTGTATCTCTAAGAATCTTAATGGTTGGGATATTAAGTAGGTAGATAGACAGTTCCCTATTACGCTGTTGCAGATGCAGGTTGTTGAATGCATCTTTGTCGAACAGTAAAGCGCGAAAAGGCAAAATAGCGAAGTGGCTGTTCAGTGAATTATTTCCCTGGGAAAGTATTTGTTAGGCCTCTTTCGCTACTTTGCCTTTTCAGCACTGTAGTGTGATCTCAGAGTTGGTATGTTTAAGTAGGGGAGGTGTGGGGGGTGTGAGGGCAAAGCCCCCCCACATTAAGTAATGTTTTACTGTTTTTTTTTTGTTTCGGAACAGCGATTGTTTTCCATTGGAAAATAATCGCTGTTCTGAAGTTTTGCCGTTGTAAGCTTTTGCTTACATGGGGTTGATTATCTGTCATTCGCTCTTCTGAGTGAGTGATATGATAATATAGACCCATATAGACTTAATTCATAAGGGAAGCCACATAGTCTTGCTGATGGAGGTGCAGTAGTGGTCAATATAGATAGCTAAGTGAATAAATTATATTGATTGTTATAGCATTTTTTTTCTCAGGATGTGAGATTTCCAACCTTAATACCCTACATAAATTCTGGGATTGCTCGCCTATACCTAATCTTTGGTCTAAGGTTCACCTTTCAATATCCAGAATTTTGAGAATGAACTTTCCCTGCTCTCCATTATGTTTTAGGTGGCTCTGTTGGAAACCCCATGCACACATACATTTATTTTCCAACCTTGGATTCTGCAGCTCTCGGTAGTTATTAAGGTGTACGTTGTTGCTAAGTGGAAGACTCTAGAGAATCCACATTTCTGCATTTTAAGTAGAGGCCATCTTTTTGCAAACTCTTACTATGATTTCACTTTCCATGTTTTCCGGGATGCATATCTTCCCTGAGCAGTACTCTAAATATTACTTTGGTATGGACTAGATTTATTAAAGAACTCAGAGAACGACCCTTTTAAGGACTTCTTTGGTTCCTGTTGATATTTGACTTTGTTATCTTTCCATTTTACATAAAGTCATCAGAGTAATTTTTGTATTGTTATTAGATGATGTTGGATATAGTACTTTCTACAGTTAGAAATATTTGGGGATTTTTCATTGTGTTTACTGCTGCTTCTCATTGTTGACGCATGTTTATGGTTATATTGTTATTGTTTTTTTTTTATGGAAGATAAATCATTTGTTTACGAAAAAAAGTATCGTCAATAGTATTTTATTTTCAACAGTCTGTAGTACAGTTGGGTTTTGAGCCAAGAAAAGAGTTCTAAATGGAAGCAAATGTTCAAGTCTTGGGATTTTGACATTCATAGATGTAAGCATTGGGAGTAAGCAGATTAAAAAAGCTGTTGCAGGACTTTAGAGAAAATGTTATAGACATGCTCATGAAAGGTGAGTGCATTGTCTAGTAGTGATCCTAGATATGTTTGTTGTGTAGTTAAAGGAAGACAAACACCTAATAGAGCTGCAGGAGGTTGTAAGGGAGACTGAGGTAGTCTTTGATGTGCCAGATAAAATTACCCTAGATTTTGTAGCAGAGATACTTGATTTATTGTTAATTAACCAGTTCCAAATGAATGAAAAATTATTTTGTAATGATGCTGTTTGTTGGCCTTAATTTTGGGAAACAGTGAAAACTATATCAGCAGCATGCATTATGATGCCTAAATGAGGTCAAGTACTGAACCTTGTGGGACAGCAGTAGTGATGGTCCCTGTCTGGCCAAATGGTGAAGATTCTGTTAACAAAGTAATTCTGGAATTCAGTAGATACCTCTTCAGAGAATTGATACCCACTCTTTTTTTTGAGTAAAAGATTATGATTGATGGCTTTTAAGGCTCTTTTTAATTCTAGAAATATAGCCCCAGTAAGGAGTCTTTTCTTAGTGTCAGAATAGATTATTGTGTATACTACAGGCTTTGCCCAAAGCTTTTGGTAAGAGGACAGAGGTTGGCAATTGGTCTGTCGTATGATGGAGCACCAGGGTGTGGCACCTTAGGAACAGGAATGAAAAGATAAGGGCGTACTTGAAAACAGGGGAAATGGAACCTTTGATGAGATGTGGGTTAAAATGTGTGTTAGAGGTCTACACATATTTACAGCCCTGAGGAAATTATTTTCAGATGCAGATACTGGAAATTATGGTTAGAGTTGATACAAAAGGATTTAATATAGTGGTTGACTAGGGTTATTAATCTGCTAAAGTGAAATAGGTGTCAGTAGTAAAAGATGGGGGTGGTAATGTTGGCATGGATGTCATCTACCTTTTCTGGGAATAAGGGCGAGGAAGATCGGGATTTTGGAAATATTTGGTTGACCTTAGTAGTTTAATTGTAGTCCAGAGTTATCTGTTATTCATGTGCTGTGTATTTTGCAGATTTCTAAAATAATGTACCATGACTGAATTGGTTTGGATTTTAGTGTTCCATGTGAAATTCTGATAGAGTTTGTGCAATGAAGCTCTACGTTTGTCTTTCTTCCACTGTTTCCAGGCCTTATTCCTATTTCAAAGGACATAGGTTCCTTTAAACATACTTTTTACTTTTATGTAAACATGTTCTTCACTACAGTGCAAATATTATAAAAAAGAGGAAAGGACAGTCGAAAGAGAGCTGTACTGGTACCCTTCTGATCCCTGAATATGATATAGTCTAGCCTCTAGCAAAGAGTCAAATGTATTGGAACAGAATGCATTGTGGTATGAGTAGATGTGGTGGTTTGTGTTCTAAATGACCAGTGTGTAAGAATGGGATAATGGTCACTAAAGAATTTTGGTAAAATGCTCCCTTCTTTTGGGACTGAATTACTATTTTCCACTGACTTCAGTAGGTTATGGCAACTGTGTAAATAGTCTGTTGAACAGGGTTTTGCAAAGTTTGAATATATTTTCTTTATGTATTCATGAGTTTGACTGGCAGTTGGCACAGAGATTAAGGTTGTAAGCTGTTGTTACTGTGGTACTTGGTGTCAGTCCTTCAGCCCTTGCTTGCCTACCGTATGACCTTGATCTAGTCACTTGTGCAGACACTGCTCTCGGGTTGTCCTTGAAAAGGGACTATGTGTCCAATTAGCCTACCTAGTTAACAAACAGGATTTTTATTATGTATTTATTATAGTATTATTGCAGTATTTTATGGGTTTTAGAAGTGTAGCATGATTATGTTAGCATTTGTTAGCATTATTACTCAGCAAGTAGTATGAGTGCAGAATGACTTCTTCCTCACTCCACCTAGAATAGCTGCTGTCATACATGCATGTAGGATACTGCAGGGCTCTACACACCTTCAAACTCAATAATCCATTACTAGACATGTACAAACGCCTGCAGATGCACTCTGTATGCTCTGTGAACTTCTTTATATGTCAGTTAGTGCAGAGTGTTATACCTTTAATCTTTCTGCTCTGCACTTCACCACAAGCCATTTGTAACAAGTGTTGTATGAACTATATGGGTTTTGTTGTGCACTCTAAAGCTCCACAGTGCATCACATATGTAGACATTCTGACCTATGAAAATATTTTTAGACAGCTTTGGAGAGCATTCAGTGTACCGTGTTATATAACTGCTATGCATGTACCAGTCACTGTGCCATGTTGGTGTGTAACTACAGGTATCATTCAGTTTGCCATGTAATTGTGCAACTACTGTACATCTCAATGCATACAAAGTCAGCAGCACACAATCCAGTTCTACATTGTTCTTTGTTCAGATCAGATATTTCCACTGTGCATTTGGTTCCATTTTGTACTAATTTATCTGTGGTGCACCAAAATGTTTTATACTGTATTCTGCTGCAAAATATACTGCTGCAGAATGTGTCTGAAATGTTATTATAACAATCTGAGGAATTTTACAGTTCACAGTATGATTGCACTGAACTCAACAGTATACCTAAGCAAGTTATATTCATTTAGAGATGCTTCACTGATCAGTGTTGTTCCAGTAAATACTGTTCTCCTCTTCAGTAACTCTGGGGAATCATCTAGTTATCTTGCAGTGGTTGAGTGAGTAGCAAGGATCCAATGAAGTACTGTCCTGCAAGACAGTACACCACAGATTATGTAAAAACCTTCTGAAATGCAATCACTGTGTAGTAGAGAACCATGTTGTAGTAATCCACAAAATATACAGAAACATTCGAAAATGTGTTACTAAGTTCCACTGGGCAGTGTCCTGATCCACTGCGTCATCGGACATGTAGGTTTATTTGGAGATGTGTTCGCTGTGCAATAAGTGTAAGCCGCACATTATCCTGTTCTATTGTACACCACAGAACATACCATGACCTTTGAAGTTGCACTCCATATCTATTACCATTCTATTTGATAATTTGCTGCTGCATACTATGCCTGATATATTTACTGGCAGATTTTCTTTCCTGGTGATGCAGCATTCCACCTTATGCACCCCTTGTTCACAGATGTCTAATACATGGTACAACTCTAAGATGTGCACACATAGGTGCTGCTCCAGTGTACATCATGCTTAGTGCATATTTGGTTTGTATGGTTCATACAGCATTCCATACATGTCTGCACAATTCTGAGTGATTTTTGTTGTTATTATCAGGGTGTTGAGTTACATTAACTCTGACTCAGCCAGTAATGCCATGGATATATTTGCGCCTTGTTCACTGAATGCTTTGTACTGTGTAGAGGACTAGGAGTGGCATTCAGAGAGGTGGAACTCACTATGTAAGTCCACTGTTCAGTAGTTTTGGGCCACATAAGTGGCATAGCCAGAAACATGTTGTATTCAGTGTGATAGTAGGTTACACTAAAGTAATGTTGATGCAAAGGGTGGACTTTGTGATAAGATAGCTGAGCAAAGAAGGGTAAAACTGAAACCCCTCATCTTTACTGCAATCTAGCTGTAGGACAGAATGTTTGCCATTTGCACAGAAAGTCTCATATGTCTGTATGTTAACAGTATGCTGTAATGTGAAATGAACAGTGTACTGAGCTGCTCCATTAACTGCTCATTTCAGTGGAACACTGATCATCATCATCATAGGGAGGGAAACTGCACTTAGGGGTATGGCAGTAGATGGATATACATCAGTATCGCTCATCTTGTACATACGAGTAAGATGAGGAGGCTCAGGTGTTCATTTAAGTAGTTTATTGCATACAAATGGTTTACCTTCAAAATGTCACATCCCAGTCCATTGAGTCTGAAAATGTCCGAACCAAAACATCATAAGTGCAGAAGCACAAACTCCTGGAACATCGTATTTCCTCTCCGGGAAAGTAACCACTTGGCCACCAATGAAAAAAATACAAATGGTAGCAAATTACACCCATCAAACTGGAGGGGGGGGCTTCAGTCCCTACAGCCCCCCCTTACTTAAATATACCAACTCTGAGATCACACTACAGCGGAGAAAGGACAAAGTTCACCATGGTGGCCAAGTGGTTACTTACCCAGAGAGGTAATATTCATGCTTCTATACTTACCAAGTTTTAATCTCAATGTTTTCAAACTCAAAGAACTGAACGTTATGAAGGGGGAACTATACAAACATATCAGGATGGATGGCAGGAACATAAAACTTAAATGAACTAACTAACTTACTGAGTGCTACACACATACATGCTATCACTCTGGCTGCTCAGTCAAAATGGCATTCTCGCTTGCACGTGCTCAGCACTTATATGCACATGCCACTAACTGGAATGCTTCTTAAAGGTATATCACACACTCTGATCTACATCCTCCCTCTTTACTGAGCTGTCTCATATTGGCAATGACATCTGAATAGACATGCAATTATACAGACAAAAATAAACAAAACACCAGTCATGTCCAGGTTGCCATGTATCTTGTAACTAGGTCTGGAAATGCAACCTGATCTCATAATGTAATAGTTAGGACTAAGTTTACCAACAGGGACAGTCACTGGGGAATGTTCTACTTCAAGACTCATGAGGATTTTGTCAGGAACAGGGATTGCTGACGGAATGTCCCCTGGAACAGGAATATTGGACATGTCACTCTGAGAATTATAGTCTTTGTCACTTGCAAGATGCTGTAACACTGGCTGGGACACCAGTAATAAATGTTTGCAATTCTGCCTAAATTCCATTCATTGTGATTCCTCGATGTACAATCTCGGCTCTTGACACAAACTTTTCACAAATCCGATGCGATCAAAACCTTTTGACATCTGCATCTTCACTATCTCCCCTTCTGTTAATAAACTGAGCTGTTTGCTGGTCTTATCATAGGAGGACTTCTGGGACAAACACTTTTTCAACAATTGAGCTTTCACTGCTTGTTGTTTTTAGCACATGGAACCAATAAATTGCTACTGATTGGTAATGTGGCCCTGGTTTGTCTCAACGTGAGTCTCTGGGCAGGTGAACCAAGACAATCATCATGAGGAATGTTTCTGAGATTTAGCAAATTTAGCAAAACATAGGTATTGTCATGTTTGAATTTCTCTAATACCTGTTTTGCACTTTGAACTGCATGTTCAGCCAAGCTGTTCGAGTGTGGGTACTCAGGGTAGCTTGTAATGTGAACAAAGTGCCATGTTTTTCCAAATTGTTTGAACTGACTAATAAACTGTGCACCATTGTCAGAAATGACTCTGTGCAGACTAAGATGGACAGAAAAATGTCTCTTCAACTTAGTAATGACAGTATTGGACTTTAGGTTAGGAAGTAGGTCAATCTTGGATCAATTTTAATAAGAGTCTACTAACACCAAGTAATGTTGACCATTCCACTCAAAGCTATCTGTGGCTACTGTCGACCAAGGTAGTTCAGGAATCTGTCTTAACTGAAGTGGTTCTTTATATTGATGCAAATTTGTACTATTGCATACAGAAAAATATGAAAATACTTTCTCAATATCTTTTGACATAGAAGGCCAAAATACTAGTTCTCTTGCCCTTCTTTCAGAAGAGTCAGTTCGAGGGTGGCCACTATGCAAGATCTTGATATACTCTTATACAGTTTTTGGAACAATCACCTTAGGACCTTTCATGATGATACCATTGTCTGACAAAATCTCATCTCTGTATAGAAAATACTGCTGCACTTCTGTTGGTAAACAAGATTGTTTTGAAGGCCATCCTCAACTGATAAAGAGGTTGAGCTTCTGGAAAATGGTCTGAAACTGTGTGAGTTCTGAGCTCATTAAGATGTGTGAAAGAAAAATTTCTCACTTATATGACTTCAAAATCTGGTTGCACATTGTCATGCTGTTCTGTGGTCTTCTGGGTGATTGGGATAAAGTATCAACAAGATAAAGAAGTTTTCCTTTCATATAAACAAGATTAAAATTGCACTTTTGCAATTTGGGCATCATGCATTGCAATCTCACAGGAACTCTGTACATAGGCTTTCTCAAAATAGTGACTAGAGGCTGGTAGTTGGGTCTATATTGAATCAGTGAACGCTTAAAAAGCAAACGCTGATTCATCGACCCTATTTGAGTGAATGCTGAAAATCCCGAACACTGGGAACAGCGATTTTTTTCTCATGGAAAAAAATCGCTGGGCCGGTTTCGGGAGTTTGCCATTTCCTCCACTGTGGTGTGATCTCGGAGTTGGTATATTTAAGTAGGGGAGGGTACATTAAATACTGTTTTAAGTTTTTTTTTTTTTGTTTGTTTTTTTGTTTTTTTTGTGGAACAGCAATTTCTTTCCCTGGGAAAAAAATCACTGTTGTGAGCGTTCGGGATTTTCAGCATTTGGTGAAATAGGGTCGATCAATCAGAGTTTGCTTTTTAAGCGTTTGCTGATTTAATATAAACCCTCGTAGTCAGTTTCTATCTTGACAGGTAGACCATAAATATAATCATTGAACTTCGAACATGCAAACACAATTGCCAAAAGCTCTTTCTCAATCTGGGCATACTGCCTCTTGGTTTGGGTTAGAGTTCTCAATGCACAGGCTACTGGTATACTCTCTTGAAGAATGACTGCACCTAGACCAAACTTAGGAGCATCACAGGAAAGAGTAACTACTTGGTGAACATCATAGTATGGTAGAGTGGGTGGACTATCAATTTTCTGTTTCAGGACATCAAACACTTTTTGGTGTTGCTCTGACCAGGACCAGGTTGCATCTTTACATGTAATTTCTCTAAACGGTACTGAAGGTTGGCTCAAATCTGGAATGAATTTGCCTAAATAGTTGACCATGCCAAGAAAACATTGTAGGGCTTGGACATTATCTGGAGCTGGCATCTCAAGAATTGCTGTTTGCTTGAAAGGTTTTAGTCATAAGCCTGAACTAGTAAACAAATTGCCAACATAAATAAGTTCTCATAGCCTGAATTTGCACTTCTGAGGATTAAGATTCACTTAATGTACTCTTTCCAGAACTTTCTTGAGGTTTCTCTCATGTTCTTCACCATTACCTACTACCAGAATATCATCTACTACACATGGATAGCCTGAAAAAAATTGTTCCATTGCATGCTAAAAGACTTCACTGGCAGAATTTATTCCAAATGGCATTCTCAGAAATCAACACCTCCCGAATGGTGTACTGTATGTGCTTAGCAATGAAGATTTTCAATCAAGTGGCATTTGGCATGAGGGCAGCAACTTTCATGACTGTGCACATAGTTGATGATGCCTTTTTAATGCTTTTGTTGCTTGGATAAATACACATTCTGATATCATCTGAGCTTTTCTTATAAGGCGCTACCATGGAAGATACCCATTCAGTTGGTTCTTCTACTGGACAAATTACTCCTAGGTTCCCCATTTTGCCTAGCTCAGCTTTGACTCAGTTCTGCATAGCTACTGGAACTTTCATGCTGGGCTGACTTCATGGAGTAAACAACTGGGAGTTTGCCTAGTTTTTCTACAAAAATATCAGCGTACTCATTAAAAATAGTTTGGGCAAAATTTGAGCTGTTGTCATTCAATCTTACATGGTGGACTTCTTTCTTAAATGAAAGCAGTCACATTGTCCCTGAGGCTTAATAATGACTGCATGTGTTTCTTGACTATGTAAAACTGCAAGTCATAGTTGTTCCTAGCAGAGTAACATGAAAGCACTGCTGAGCCTTCGGTTTGAATCTCTTCACCATCATAAGCAACAAGCTTCACACACTCTGTCAGATCAAGTTGTTCTGCAGGTTTTACTCTAGCAAAAATTTCTACTGACAAAACATTGCACTTTGAACCAGTATCTACTTTGAGCTGCACAAAAGATTTCATTCTTTGCCCATAAATCTACTGCATTGAATATTATACCTAGCACAGACATACCATCAACATAAAAATTAGGGCCACAGCTTTCTAGTTGATCAACTTGCCTCTTTGAATGCTCTCTTTTAATAAAAGAATGTGCCTTATTTGATTTACAAAACCCTTTGAAATGATTCCACTTATTGCAAGAACGGCCCTGCTGACCAAAACCTAAGCACTTTTCTTGTTTGGGCTCATAATTACCACCACAATTATGACAGTTGACTATAAGGCTAGCTACAGGTTTTGCTGAGAAACCCCTGTGCTTTCCTGTGTGCACTCTAGGCCTTACTGAAGTAGCTTTAGAAGGTACTGGAAGCTTGCATTTTCATTTGTAAGCATACTTGTGTGCTTTTCTGTAAGCTCGTATATCTGCCAAATCTCAATGGCCTTGTTTAACTTTAAATCACTGTCTCAAAGCAAAATCTTTCTCACTGTGTCATTATTAATACCACTCACAAGCCTGTCTTTTGCCATCTCATCTCACGTTTTAGCCTTGTTTCTCAAGTCGGTTACATATGCTGCAAAAGATTCACCAGGTTTTTGATCTCTTGTGTAAAATAAGAGTCTTTCCATTGTAATATTCATTTGGGGTTACACATTTCTCTAAATTTATGTTTTAAGCATTCAGGGTCTTCCAGCATTTCAGCCGGTACCACAATATGGTGGTATTCCCCCTCCCCTGCAAACACAGCAGATCCATACACAAATGAATGCCCTCTTTCAATGGCTTCTGAACCAGCTAAATTAAACAGAATAAATGTCCTTGTACTTGAGTCTTTGTCAGAAAAGCAGCCTGTATGAAAATATTGTATTTCTGCTCAAGTACTCTAAATTTTCTGCAATATTGTTATCAAACACAAGTTGGTACAGGTCTACGAAATCCTTCTTCCATGCCCACAAATTATAGTAAAACACAATGCAATATTGGCCTTTACAATTATGTATAAACATGCACACACAGCAGGTACTTGTAATAATATCCAAATGCACAACAATCTCTTCAAAAGACTGTACTCTGCAAAATATTCTTTGAAATGACTGTACCTTGCAAAATAACTGCACTGTAATATTGCACACATTTGCCAACACGTTGCACACTTTGGATATTTTGAATAGCTTTAATTAATGCAAAAATGAAGTACATTGTAAAAAAAATGTGGTCATTTTCCATTTTTATACATTTTTTGCAATTCAGATATTGTTTCAAATGTTTTCATAATTATTTTGAAAGTTTTTATCAATATGTCACAGTTTCAGACATTTCCTTTAATTAGAAATTTGTTTTGAGCTTTCTGAGTGCTTTGTTTTATATTCATTGTGAAAGAAATCATTTAAGCAAGTTTTAGTACCTGGAAATCTTTTCTGATGTGTTTGCAAGTCATGTGTGCAGTGGGGATGATCCACTACTGCATATTCCTCCATTTTTAACCAGTTCATAGGTTCATAGGTTCATAGGTTTATACTAGGCTATCTGCCCTAAGGCATTTATAAGCCTAGCCCAGAGTTTTTGTGGCTTACGCCACCCCTTATGTTAAAAAATACTGTGCCCATTAGTTTGTTGTGCCTCTGTTCAGCAGTGACACAGAGATGATTCCCAGGGTAAACCTACGATCTCCCATCCACCGGTCAAGATTTCTCTTGAACAGAGCCAGCGAGGTGCTCTGCCTCACATGGACCGGGATTTTATTCCACAACATAGGGAGTCTCTGGGTGACAAATCTATCCCTCCAGCATGTCCTATTTATATCCGTGCTAATGTTTAAGTCACTTGCTCTAGTGGATATGGTAGATTTGGATTTTTTGAGGTGGAGCATGTCCATTAATTCCGGGTTGGACATGGCCTTGTATGTCAGGCACAGGTCACCTCTGAGCAGACGGTATGAGACTGAATAGAGCTGGAGGTTCTTCAGTCTGGCAGCATATGACAGATTTTGGAGTCCCTTTATCCTTTTGGTGAGGAACTTTTGGGGTCTCTCCAATTGCTGTAGGTGTCGGGTGAGATACATCCTGAATGGGGCATTGTACTCGATCATTGGTCTGATAAGTGAAGAGTACAGGGGAACAATGACCTCACTTGATCTGGATGTGAATCCCTTCAGGATCAGGTGGGCAATGTAGAAGGTTTTTCTAACCACTTTAGCAATGTGAGTGTCAAAAGAAAGGCCACTGTCAACCTGGGTCCCCAGGTCCCTGATAACCTCTTCTGTGCTTAGTGGATTGCCACCTATATGGTAGCTTGGGGTTACCTTGTTTTTCCTGAAGGGTATGACTATACATTTTTTGGCATTTAACTTCAGGCCATGGCTCTGGCACCAGCTATCAGTTTCCGTGAGACCCCTCTGAAGGATATCTGTGTCTGATGTACTTTCCACTATGGCTCCCAGTTTGCAGTCATCTGCAAACTTTGTCAGCCATAGTCCTCCTATGTTAGCCTGTACTTCTGAGAAGTAGATGCTGAACAACAGAGGGCCAAGGACTGAGCCCTGTGGGACACCACTTGTGACCGGCTTGGAGTCTGACATGGCGCCAGCTACTCTAACCCTGTGGGTTCTGTCCTTTAGCCAGTTTGCAACCCATCTTGTGACATATGGGTTTACATTTAAGCTGGTATGTTTCTCTATAATACCCGAGTGGGGTATTGTGTTGAAAGCTTTTGCAAGGTCAAGGTAGGCTGTATGGACTGCCTTTCCCTCATCAATGGCCTTGGTGACTGTTTCGAAGAAGTCGACCAAGTTCAAAAGGCATGATCTGCACTTGACAAAGCCAAACTGGGTCGGGTCCAATGTCTGCAAGTCCCCTATGTCTTTGTTTATGAGTTCCATTATGATCCTCTCCATAGCTTTAAAGACCAGGCTTGTTAAGCTTATGGGGCGGTAATTACCAGGGTCCGTAGAGGCACCGCCTTTGTAGAGTGGGACCACAGTTGCCGTACGCCACTCCTTGGGCACGTATCCTGTGGTAAAGCTAAGATTAAACAGCTGCCTTATGTGCGGGTTTAGTTTCTCATTGAGTTTGTATAGCACACAGCCGGGGACACCATCCGGTCCCATTGATGCTGTGTTTTTAGCTTTAGAGAGAGCAGCTTTCTCCTGTGCATTGGAGATGTCTGAGAGGCTGCACTCCGCTGGGATAGTTATCTCTCCTTTTGGGGGGGAGAGGGGGGTGAAGTTTGCACTGAACCTGTCTGCCAGTATGTTGGCAATGTCTGTGGGTTCAGTGATTTTTGTATAATTTTGGACTAATTCTGAGCATATCTGGGAGTTTCCACCCAGGTTTCTAACATAGCTGAAGAAGGCCTTATGATTGTCTTTTGAATCTATGGTAATTTTTCTCTCAAAGTTGGCCTTGGATGATTTTATGAGTGCTCGTATTTTTTTACTAATAATGATCAAAGGTGTCTTCTCTTTTATGGATTTTGCTCTATCATGTAACAGCTTTCTCCTCTTATTGTAAAGTTTGTTTATGGCTGGGGTCCACCAGACTGGATGTTTGCCCTTGGTGGAAAGAGTCTTGGTTTTATTAGGGATTGCCTGATCCATGCAGTCCTGGAGGTGTTCGTAGAAGGCATTTGTAAGGGCTTCTGCAGCTTGGGTTGTGGTTTCAATGTCTCGGTGGCCTTGAAGGATACCACACCAGTCTGGAGTAGTGTAAAGTTTGCTTTAGAGAAGTTTTTCACTGTGGTCTTTTTTGTTTGGGGTGGGGGCAGGATGTGGATATCCAGTGAGATTAGTTTATGATCTGATCTCACCAATGAGGGATATACTTCCGGTGTGGAGCATTTTGTCCCCATGTTTGTGATGATGAGATCTAGTATATTTTCTCCTCTTGTGGGAACGGTGACTAGTTGTTCCATGGCATTTGAATTTATGAATTCCAGGAACCTTTGGGCTAGAAAGTTTGGGCTTGAGTAACGTTCCCAGTCTATATTCGGGTAGTTGAAGTCACCCAATATAATGGTGTCTGGAGATACATTTATACCCTCCAGTGTCTTCAGGAAGGCTGTGTGGGGTTCCTGAGTTTGAGAGGGTGGCCTGTAGCATGCTACAAATTGTAGAGCAGTTTTGCCTATGGTTAATTGCACCTAGATGGTTTCCGATGCTTTGTGCGTTGCCACCAACCTGGAGGTGTGGGTATCCTTGATGAATATGGATACACCCCCTCTTTTTGTGGTGTGGTCCTGGTTCTGGGGCCGGAACGCATGATATGAGGTAAAACCTGATAGTGCCAGGGTGCTCTCAGGAGCCTTGAACCAGGTTTCAGTCACAGCACAGACATCGATGTTCTCCATACTGAGAAGGGCCTCGAGTGCGTGCATTTTGAGATTTAGACTTCTGGCATTGAGCAGCATTACCCTTAGTTTCTTCCCATTTTTGTTTTCTAGGGTGGTAGGTTTAGAATTTGAGCCTTGCCTAAAAAAGGCACTATGGGGGTGGCAAGAGCCTTAGCCAATATCCGGAATCCCAGGGGTGACAGGTGCAAGCCATCCCTTGCGAAGCAGCATGGCTTGTCAAGCATGTCATCCCAGGCAGACAGACACTGGATCCCCTTTGAATGACACCAGAAATTAAGCCAATTGTTAAAGCTGATTATCTTGTCTCTATATTGTGGCATCATTCTTGGTGAAGGAAGGATGCTGCTCAGGGTCAGAGTCATACCTGCCTGGGCTACATAATCAGAGAGCTCCTCTATGTCTCTTTTCATGTAGTCCAGGGAGGTATGTCTCAGGTCGTTCACACCAGCATGGACAATGACTGTGTCATATTTGTACTTGCTGTGGAGTGACCCAAGTGCTTGTGTTATGTGGCGGATTCTAGCACCCGATAGGCAGCTTACTGTGACCCTCTCCTTGTTCAGCCTGGTGAGTGGGACATCAGTGTGTCTGACTATGGAGTCACATATGACAAGTATGTTTGGTGTTGTATTTGGCCTTAAGGGCTGTGACTGCTTTGCACACTGATTTTGTGTTTTATGTGTTGCCTGTGGTGTGTCATGAGGTGGCGGTTGCTTGGGTGTCTGTTTTGAAGGCCTCTGCTGTTTAGGTAAATTTTTGCTCAGAGCCTCCGAGTATGTCTTTGTGCGTTTATGTGTTTGATTCATTGTTGTGATAGCTTTATGTGAGACTGGTTTTGTGTGGTGTGTGTAGTTGCCTTCTCCTCCTGTCTGGTCTTGCCAGTCCTGAGTTGAGAGAGCTCAGCCTCCAGTTTGGCTAAATTGCTGCATCTCTTGCAAGTATTTGTGTTATGTGGGAGGAGGAGAGGGTTGTCTGTGTACATGAGGCAATTGTAACATTGCCTCAGTATTCCCAGATTCACCAACTGGACAGGAGAGGATGCCAGCATCTGGCCCTTCGACATGCTAGAGAAATTAAGAAGTTTGGGGTGTAACTGAATGAGAGAGGACTTAGTAAGGAAGTGGGTACTCCTGGGGGGGGGGGTTTGCTAGTGAGGGACTTTGTATAATATAGAAGTGCTAAGCCTGAAAAGAAGATGCTTTTAAGACAAGTGCTGAGCTTTTTTTTTTTTTTTTTTGAAAAAAAAAAAGCTTTTTAGGAACAAGTGCTGCACTTTTTAGTTAAGGGATATACTGTTTAGATTACTAGTAGAGCAGTTCTAAGGGAAAAAATGAAGAACAGACTTTATGGAGCCAGAAAAAGTTTAACCTTGTTAAACCGGTGCTGCTCGATGCTGCTCTAGTGGCAACTCCGCGCTAAATCACGCTAAAGCACGCTAAAGCGTGCTTGATAGCAGGGGCTGGAAAGAGCCAGTAATTGACCCAATACGGCCAATAAAACTACAGTTTCTAGTCAGTAACCACTCCCACGGGGGGCAGGGGAGCTGCTCAATGTTTTTCACTGCCACTGATCAACAGAGAGACTTTCCTTTAGCCCAAGCAAAAATGGCCTCACAGAAACTTACAAACAGTTCAGGAACAGCAAGCCTGTAACTGAACTTTTTTGAATCTCAGAAAAGTGGGAAAAAAGCAAGATTTTTTTTTGTTTTTGTTTTTCAGAGATAGCAGAGGTTCACAAGTAATATCAAGTTATAACAGTGCAGTAAATGTCCCCACACAAGAGTGCTAGGTCAAAGGCAGAAAATATGCAAGTTTTGAGAAAAAACGATTTTAAAATTAAGTGCAAACAGGAAATTCAGTAAACAGCTTTTGGTTGTGCTCTAAATACAGCTACTAATGCAGAAATCAAGTTTAACAAGCCAGAAAATGCTCAAACTAGGCAACTATGCAGAAAAACTTAGCAAATAAACAGAGAAAAATACTTAAAATCTCAAAAGTGGCTCCCTTCTTCTCTCAGCGTTTTCTCCTCTTGGTGGGTGCTTCACCAACAGCCAACAAGCCTGAAAAGACGCCAAACCCACGAGGCAACTAGGTTTTAAGAGAGGAAGATGAAGGAGTTTTGGAAATTACCCCTACTGGTCAATAAAACTACAGTTTCAAGTCAGTAACCACTCCCACGGGGGCAGGGGAGCTGCTCAATGTTTTTCACTGCCACTGATCAACAGAGAGACTTTCCTTTAGCCCAAGCAAAAATGGCCTCACAGAAACTTACAAACAGTTCAGGAACAGCAAGCCTGTAACTGAACTTTTTTAAATCTCAGAAAAGTGGGGAAAAGCAAGATTTTTTTTTGTTTTTGTTTTTTCAGAGATAGCAGAGGTTCACAAGTAATATCAAGTTATAACAGTGCAGTAAATGACCCCACACAAGAGTGCTTGGTCAAAGACACCATGTCACTCGTCTTGTAAATATGAATAAGACAAAAAAGCTTGGGTGTTCATTTTACTAGTTTATTGCATACAAACACATCAGGATGAATGGCAGGAACATTAAACTTAAACTAACTAATTGACTGACTACTACACACACACATGCTATCACTCTGGCTGCTCATGCAAAATGGCACTCTTGCTCGCATGTACTCAGCACTTATATGCAAATGCCTACTGACTGGAATGCCTTTTAAAGGTATATCATGCACTCTGACCTACAATCAGTATGGCACTGTGCATCCTACAGTTGCAAATAGAACGGGAGGTTTCCAGAGGGAAGTTACAATGTTTGAGTATGCAGAACATTGCAGGTTGCAGACACACATATTACTATAACAGGTATTTGGAGATGGGAGTGTCACCTATACACTAACAATACACATCAGGATGACAGGTTAAATATGTGCACACACTTGTAGAAACAGCCACAAGGTGTTTTTGTGTTACACTGAGAGAGTTTTGTGATCTCTGCACTTATAATATGTGCATGTACACACATAGCCATGCGAGAACAGACTATGCAGGTCTCCATGCAGGGGATGTCTGTTTACAGTGTGTAAACAAAGAAAAAACACAAACTTGTAAAATCACAAACTGCGAGCTGCAGGAACTCCGACCACCCAACAAAAACTCAGTTGCAAATGCACGAATAATATCACCATATACAATCCACAAAGAGATGCAAGAATGAAACAAACGGCCAACTTTATTTTCTGCACGTAGAGTGAAGTGCTTTTCGTCCCACTATGTTGTGGGACTTCTTCAGACTAACAAGAACAAATTTCTAAAGGCGTTTAAATAATCAAATTTGGCGCCAAATATTCACTGTATCCTAGCAACAATAAACAAATAATAAACAGTTCCGGTTGTTGGTAATAGAGTTTTGACCCATATGACATTTAAAACTTATACATTAAAATACAGATTATAGAACCAACTAAAAGCAAATCAGTGCTTCATAAAACAAAACAAACCATTTAAATAATTCTATACGGCGCCGTACAGGATCGCCGTAACATAGCAGCAATAGTCTGGCAGCTTCATTCCATAATAATATTTCAACAAATTGAAATATAAACAAACATATACATTAAAATGCAAATTATATGAACCACAAAAAACAAATTTATACATCATAGAATGGGACATTTAACTCATCCCATACGGTGTCATAGATTGTCACCGTGGCATAGCACCTATGCTTTAATAGCTCTGTTCCATGATAATATTGCAACGAGGTGGAAAGTGTACAAACATATATACTTTTTAAAACCTGTATATTAAAGGAGATGGAATAAATCTAACAGGTTTGTAATATATCATTGTAAGCAGGGAAAGATGGTAGTATACAAACACACACAATCAAAACAATAGGTATTACTATTAATTACGCAAAGTGTAATCAGATAAAAATAACATAATGTAATAAAAACATGTATATACATTTATAAAATATCTAACAATATTGTTATTGAAAAAAATCTACAAATCTATTAACTAGTTTGATGAACACTAAAGTGAAACTAACACTAGCAAAAACCAACTATAAGTGTTCCCAACATTAATTAGAAAGTAAAAAACGTAAAAAATGAAAAGAACCTTGAATCCCAAAAACACCGAATGTATTATAAATAATTAATCTACGCAAACTTCTTAATTTTAAAATGGGATAAAGGGAATAAATTTCATTTAAACCTGGTGGGCTACTGACATTACAACGGATTTGCCAGTATAATTCCAGGATTTCAAGTAAGACTTCATCTGGGCCATCTCTCCCATCTGGAACAATTGTGTCTATTGCTTTAAATGAAAATGTGTGATTAATATTTTCTGTAATGTGTTTAGCTAATGCGTTGTCTAACTTGTTTTTCCTAATAGCATATAAATGCTCGTAGACACGCTCACGTAATTTCCTGTCAGTTTTGCCAATATAGAAGGCAGGACATAAATTACACTGAGCTAAATAAATCACACCTTTCGATTGGCAATTGAATTTATGTTTTACTTTATATATTACTTCCCTGATGGTGAAAGATTTGCCTGTAACCATGTGTATACAATGTTTACACATGTTGCATTGAAACATTCCTTTCCTGTGAAAAGATGGTTTTGTATTACTTTGTGTTATCTGTTTAAGATTCTGCCTCTTTTCCAAATAATTTTTGGTTTAGATGGAAATTTATTACTAATATCATTATCAAATTTGATCATGTTCCAATTTTTATTTATAATGAAAAGAATGATGTCACTATCAGAACTAAAAGGAGTGATAAAAGCCAGATTAATAGGAAATGTATGAATGTTACCTATTTCTGCAGTTTGGTGTTGATTCGATCCAAGAATTGGAAGGTAAAAACCTGACTCTCTTTAGTTTGTAACTTCCTTAACAAGTTGGTCCAAGAGTTGTTCGGGGTAACCCCTACTAATAAACATTTCCTTTAATAATTGACATTCATCATGAAAATAGTCAGTTCTAAAAATCATACGTGCTGCTCTTACTAACTGTCCTTTGACAACAGATTTCTTTTGATGAATGGGATGGTTACTACTGTAATGCAGGAAAGTGTTGGAGTAAGTTTCTTTTCTGTGGATTTTTGCATAGAAAACTTTATTGTTATAATCCTTAGATAAATCAACATCCAAATAAGTTATTCTATGCTGATTGAATGTGTACGTGAAGTTTAAAAATTCAGTACTAGAATTCAAAAAAGAAATAAATTTGGTAATCATAATATCTTTACCTTCAATTAAAATGAAGATACCGTCTAACAATCGTGTATAATATTTAATTTTGTTCATGATGTTGTTCTTGCCTAACACTTCCTGCTCCCAGTATGCCATGACCAAATTGTCGAAGCTCCCCCCACATGGGGAGCCCATGGCCACACCTATGTTGGGAACACTTATAGTTGGTTTTTGCTAGTGTTAGTTACACTTTAGTGTTCATCACACTAATTAATAGATTTGTATAGTTTTTTCAATGACAATATTGTTAGATATTTTATAAATGTATATACATGTTTTTATTACATTGTTATTTTTATCTGATTACACTTTGCGTAATTAATAGTAATACCTATTGTTTTGATTGTGTGTGTTTGTATACTACCATCTTTCTGTGCTTACAACAATATATTACAAACCTGTTAGATTTATTCCATCTCCTTTAATATACAGTTTTTAAAAAATATATATGTTTGTACACTTTCCACCTCGTTGCAATATTATCATGAAACAGAGCTATTAGAGCATAGCTGCTATGCCACGGTGATGATCTATGACACCGTATGGGATGAGTTAAATGTCCCATTCTATGATGTATAAATTTGTTTTTTGTGGTTCATATAATTTGCATTTTAATGCATATGTTTGTTTATATTTCAATTTGTTGAAATATTATTATGGAACGAAGCTGCCAGACTATTGCTGCTATGTTATGGCAATCCTGTACGGTGCCATATAGAATTATTTAAATGGTTTGTTTTGTTTTATGAAGCACTGATTTGCTTTTAGTTGGTTCTGTAATCTGTATTTTAATGTATAAGTTTTAAATGTCATATGGGTCAAAACTCTATTACCAATAACCAGAACTGTTCATTATTTGTTTATTGTTGCTAGGATACAGTGAATATTTGGCGCCAAATTTGATTATTTAAACACCTTTAGAAATTTGTTCTTGTTAGTCTGAAGAAGTCCCACAACATAGTGGGACGAAAAGCGCTTAACTCTATGTGCAGAAAATAAAGTTGGCCATTTGTTTCATTCGTGCATCTCTGTGTGGATTATATATGGTGATATCATTCGTGCATTTGCAACTGAGTTTTTGTTGGCTGGTCGGAGTTCCTGCAGCTCGCAGTTTGTGATTTTACAAGTTTGTGTTTTTTCTTTGTTTACAGTCATTTGTTATGGCAGAGGATGCAGTTCTTATTCCAATCATACCATTATCTGACGAACATAATCAAAATGCTACAATGTTTAATTTAATTGAAACTGTTACTCGCCAATTTGAATCTTTGAGTAAAAAAGTTGATGCTCTTTCTAGCAACAATAACAATATTAATCTTCAGCCTCATTCAGTCGGCGTCCCTATTAGTTATGAAATTAATTTAATCAACCACCAGCCTGTTGATAACATGCAGGCCTTGGATAAAGTAACTTCTCCTGGTACGCACAACTTAGACAATAGTGAACAGGAGCACAATTTATTACAACAGCCTGGTAACAACACTGAAAGATTCACTAGTAGTAACACCAGATCCAGTGGGCTTATTGGATCGCCCAAGCTGACCGAATGGTTAACAGAGCCACTGTCACTTCAAAAACGAACTTACAGTGGTACCAGGGAGCAACCGGCCGCGGATCTTTTGGATATTTCAGTTTTACTCAAGCAGTTTGATCAAACACTAGTGAAACATAAGAAATTGCAAATTGAATTTGCTTATTTTTACAAATGCTTAAGTGAAGGCATTGTTCCTAAAGGGTTGAGATCCTGGCAATATCCTACTGGCTTTGTCGATGGATCACCCTTTCATCAAGAACTTATAAAACTTTTTAATAAACATAGTTGTGAATTAATCAAAGTCATCAGTAAACATTACCAGATACAGTCTACTTCACTTATTCAAGAAGCGACTAGGCTTGATGAAATTATCCAACAACATACAAACTTTGCTCATTACCAGTATGATTACAACAGTATTTTTACCAGTATAGATCAATATATGGACAAAATTAAAGAAGGAAAATTAAAGAAACTAAACAGGACAGACAAACATATAGTAGTGGCACTGCATATCCTAAACCTCCCCCCTCCCAAGCAAGATTCAATTTTGCTACAATACATAATCAAGGTGGTAACAATGTAACAGACAAAGGACTTGGTGCTTCAGATACACATGATGTTACTAATTCTAACAACTCTGGCCCAGGTTTACATCATGTTGAACAAATTGATACACCTACCAGTTCTTTGCCTGAAATTACTTCACCGCAACAACAAATTTTCAGATGGGTGTCCCCCATTACAACTTGAGAAGGAACAATTATTACCTCAACAAGAACTATTCCAATACATGAGGGAAGAGGGGGAGGTAAGTACAGCCAGACTTGAACATCCCAATATATTGTACAACTTGGCTAGAGACTTTAAAATATTTAATTACAGCACTGTCACTGTAGAACCAATTGTTATTGAATTACTTACTCGTGGTTACACTTTTGTCCCTAGTAATAGAGCAGATATGGCACAAACTATTATTGACCTGAAGTTATTTTTAAGAAGATTAAATTTAAAAATTTTTTTTGCTAGCGAGTATACAGGGGACAACAAGTTACATGCAGCTAGTACATTTATACCACCGATGCATCCTACTTTACAATTTTTCGAGAAAATTTGTGAAAATGACTTAAGAAACATATTACATGCTAACTTATCTAGAACTAATATAAGGCCTAACATTACAATGGTGGAAAGACAGGCATTACAGATATTAAAAGAAACATGAGTGAGAATTTTACAACCCGATAAAGATGGAGGGTTAATTATTATGACTCAACAGCAATATATTAGTAAAATGTTACAAACACTTAACAATGTTGCTTATGAAGAAACTTCCAGGAATCAATTACACCAATCATACAGTACTATAAGATCTTTGTTTAATGACTTTTTTATTGAAGGTAGAATTGATATGACAACACTAAATTATCTTGAAATGTTGACACCTAGATTACCTATACTTTTTGGCATCCCAAAAATTCACAAATCACTGGTGGATCCACCTATGAGACCATTGGTTGATGCCAGGAATAGTACAACTTATCCATGTGCCAAGATGATCGATACTGTCCTTCAAAAATATGTTTGTATGGAAAAAGCTATATGTAAAGACTCCTGGACTTTCCTCCACAACATTAATAATTTAGAATTTGATGATAATTTAAACTTCCTAACAGTTGATGTCAAAGATTTATACACCTGTATACCTCATCAGGATGGTATTGAATGGGTCAGTTTCATCTTACGGAAACACAATGCACTGCAAACAGAAATCAAATTAGTGGAAGAAATGTTAGACATAGTCTTATCTTGCAACTATTTTACCTTTGACAGTAAAATTTATCTTCAAAAAGTAGGTGTGACCATGGGCTCCCCATGTGGGGGGAGCTTCACCAATTTGGTCATGGCATACTGGGAGCAGGAAGTGTTAGGCAAGAACAACAACATCATGAACAAAATTAAATATTATAC
Organism: Protopterus annectens; assembly: GCF_019279795.1. Taxonomy (NCBI): domain Eukaryota; kingdom Metazoa; phylum Chordata; order Ceratodontiformes; family Protopteridae; genus Protopterus; species Protopterus annectens. The sequence goes on along the minus strand of NC_056725.1, from coordinate 1,547,237,176 downwards.
ACGATTGTTAGACTATATCTTCATTTTAATTGAAGGTAAAGATATTATGATTACCGAATGTATTTCTTTTTTGAATTCTAGTACTGAATTTTTAAACTTCATGTACACATTCAATCAGCATAGAATAACTTATTTGGATGTTGATTTATCTAAGGATCATAACAATAAAGTTTTCTATGCAAAAGTCCACAGAAAAGAAACTTACTCCAACACTTTCCTGCATTACAGTAGTAACCATCCCATTCATCAAAGGAAATCTGTTGTCAAAGGACAGTTAGTAAGAGCAGCACGTATGATTTCTAGAACTGACCATTTTCATGATTAATGTCAATTATTAAAGGAAATGTTTATTAGTAGGGGTTACCCCGAACAACTCTTGGACCAACTTGTTAAGGAAGTTACAAACAAAAGAGACTCAGGTTTTTACCTTCCGATTGTTGGATCGAATCAACACCAAACTGCAGAAATAGGTAACATTCATACATTTCCTATTAATCTGGCTTTTATCACTCCTTTTAGTTCTGATAGTGACATCATTCTTTTCATTATAAATAAAAATTGGAACATGATCAAATTTGATAATGATATTAGTAATAAATTTCCATCTAAACCAAAAATTATTTGGAAAAGAGGCAGAAATCTTAAACAGATAACACAAAGTAATACAAAACCATCTTTTCACAGGAAAGGAATGTTTCAATGCAACATGTGTAAATATTGTATACACATGGTTACAGGTGAATCTTTCACCATCAGGGAAGTAATATATAAAGTAAAACATAAATTCAATTGCCAGTCGAAAGGTGTGATTTATTTAGCTCAGTGTAATTTATATCCTGCCTTCTAATATTGGCAAAACCGACAGGAAATTACGTGAGCATGTCTACGAGCATTTATATGCTATTAGGAAAAACAAGTTAGACAACGCATTAGCTAAACACATTACAGAAAATATTAATTGCACATTTTCATTTGAAGCAATAGACACAATTGCTCCAGATGGGAGACATGGCCCAGATCAAGTCTTACTTGAAGTCCTGGAATTATACTGGCATATCCGTTGTAATGCCAGTAGCCCACCAGGTTTAAATGAAATTTGTTCCCTTTATCCCATTTTAAAATTAAGAAGTTTGCATAGATGAATTATTTATAATACATTTGTTTTTTTTTTGGGATTCAAGGTTCTTTTCATTTTTTACATTTTTTACTTTCTAATTAATGTTGGGAACACTTATAGTTGGCTTTTGCTATTGTTAGTTTCACTTTAGTGTTCATCACACTAGTTAGATTTGTAGAGTTTTTTCAATGACAATATTGTTAGATATTTTATAAATGTATATACATGTTTTTATTACATTATGATTTTTATCTGATTACACTTTGCGTAATTAATAGTAATACCTATTGTTTTGATTGTGTGTGTTTGTATACTACCATCTTTCTGTGCTTACAACGATATATTACAAACCTGTTCAATTTATTCCATCTCCTTTAATATACAGGTTTTAAAAAAATATATATGTTTGTACACTTTCCACCTCGTTGCAATATTATCACGGAACAGAGCTATTAGAGCATAGCTGCTATGCCACGGTGATGATCTATGTCACCGTATGGGATGAGTTAAATGTCCCATTCTATGATGTATAAATTTGTTTTTTGTGATTCATATAATTTGCATTTTAATGTATATGTTTGTTTATATTTCAATTTGTTGAAATATTATTATGGAATGAAGCTGCCATACTATTGCTGCTATGTTAGGGCGATCCTGTACGGAGCCGTATAGAATTATTTAAATGGTTTGTTTTGTTTTATGAAGCACTGATTTGCTTTTAGTTGGTTCTATAATCTGTATTTTAATGTATAAGTTTTAAATGTCATATGGGTCAAAACTCTATTACCAACATCCGAAATTGTTCATTATTTGTTTATTGTTGCTAGGATACAGTGAATATTTGGCACCAAATTTGATTATTTAAACGCCTTGAGAAATTTGTTCTTGTTAGTCTGAAGATGTCCCACAACATAGTGGGATGAAAAGTGCTTAACTCTACGTGCAGAAAATAAAGTTGGCCATTTGTTTCATTCGTGCATCACTGTGTGGATTATATATGGTGATATTATTCGTGCATTTGCAACTGAGTTTTTGTTGGCTGGTCAGAGTTCCTGCAGCTCGCAGTTTGTGTTTACAGTGTGTATCACTGCTGTTAGCACTGGTATACAGTCATAAGCAGTATAATGCAGAAATCTTGATAAAAAAACTTTACAATAAGTAACTTGCAATTTATACACTGAATGATGTCAGAAAAGCACAGAATACTGACACATTATAAGGCTGTCTTGCCTTGTGTTGGTGTAAGTATAGTTTACTATTGCCTATAGGCAGAACCGTAATTAGCTCATCTGTCACCCTGTGCAGTTCATCCTGCTCTAGTTATGCATCTGCCCTTAGGTGTGGTTAGATGTTGTTAAAGTCCTGTTGTGTTGATAGTTATGCAGCCATATACAAAGGACATAATGGAAGTTTAGTTTTCTCTTGTGACCCCACCAATACCTGTGCAAGGACAAAGGGTTGCTCTTCTAATCCATGACCAGGTCAAATTCCACAGTGCTCTTCCTTAATCAGAAGCACGGCTACTGGATGAAGTCTCCTCCCAAGCACCCTGGCATGCACTTTCAAAAGGAGGCTCAGTAGTATTATCCCATTATAAACAGAGGGCATCATCCTGTCTCTCTTTTTGAAACTGGTGTACCATTGCTTCAATTTGTCACTTCAGAGGTACTCTCTCAGTTTTACATGTAATGGTGAATGGATACATTAACTATGACATCCCAACAATGTCCAGTGCCTTCAGCATTTCTGAATGGTTCTCATCTACTACAGCAATCCTGCTACAGTGGAACTATTTAAGCCTCCATTGTAACTTCATCTACTAAAACTGATAAAGTTCCAGCACTTTCTGGCAGTTCCTTCTTCGAGGTTACCATGTCTTTCATGTCCTCCAGATTTAAATTTTATCTGTAGTGTTCCTTCTGCCTCTCAACAATGTCCCCAGTTAAAATTACTTTTCATTGCCCTTGGTGAGAGCAACCTGGGTAGTATCATTACATCCTATTTAAGTAGATGGACTGTTTTTCATAACTTCTTTGAGGCAATTCAAAAGTCATTCCCTGTGATGGCATCAACTTCCTTCCACACCTGATCTTTCACTTCTGTGACTATTACAGCTGCTGTCTTCCTGGCCTGTCAGTAGTTATCTGTCAGATCTGAGAACTCTCCTGCTAGTATTGAACAAAAGGCTTTTTATACAAACCTGAAATTGTCCCGTCGGGCTGGCAACTCTGCACCGTAATAATCCACTGCCAATCATGAGTGGACTGGAGTTCCACTGTGGCGACTCCTAACCGGGAAAAGCCGAAAGTCTTTTACTAGTATTTACCAAAGGGTCATTGGGTTGCCAGCATGACAAGGGATGACCCCACTTTTGTCCAGTTCTACTTGCTGCTTACTCAAATACTGAGGTCTTGAAGGGGATCCATGCAAAATTTGCATGTATTGCCTAACCAGGTGTATGTGAGATACTCTTCTGGAGGTGGAGATTGAACTTATCTCACACAGAATTATTGGCTAAGCACTTCCAGCAAACCCTAACTACACATTTCAGCTTCCCATGTTTATGCAGGTGCTGCCCAAACCATCTGACCTACCTCCTCATTAAACGGTGATCAGTTGACAGCTCAGCATCTCTTTTGACCTGCGGGCCCAGAATGCATGGCCTCAGGTGTGACACCATAAGTAGAAAGTAAATCAGTAACCTTTGTCCCTAGGTGTTCTGTTGTCATGTATATTTGTGAACATTTTATTGCTCAGTGTCAGTTTTGCTGTAGTTAGTCCACGACTAGCATAGACATCCAATACTAAGTTCAGATCAAGCAACATATTCTTCTGAATCACATCATTTTCCACAGGAGAGCTAAAGAGTACCAGTACAATTACATACTTTCTAGGCAGTTCTACTAAGCACCATACTCACAATTTGTAACATGGATGGTAATTCTAAGTTGCTGTTGCTTTCATAAGCACAAACAAAAAAGACTTCCTTGTTATAGCTTATAGATGCAGATGCATTGAGGTAACTCTCTCCTTGAATGGCAAAACAATTTTCAAATGAGCAGTACCCAGCTGGAGGCTTGTGGTTATTCCCACATTCACTCAGCGTCCCTGTTGAGAGTCAGATCCAGAGTAGGGATGAGACGACTCCCATTCAACAAGTCTTCTTACAGAACCAGTGCTGTGTGTAGAGATAAAAGTTCCTAAATACTTTTCTGCCTCCCACACAAGTCCATCTCCTTAACTATCACTGAAGTGCTATTCCATGTCTTAAAAGGTAGTTTTCATTTCCAGGTCCTTCTCCATCGTAACCCATCCTGCTGTTGCCTATCACTTGGTAGGTGTAGAATATATATGTGCATGGTACCTTTAAGAAGTATTTCTAAGGACTGAACGTGCACATAAATAGCAGGCATATGCTAACTTCAGTGCCATTTTGAGAGTGCAGCCAGAAAATGAACATTAATGAGAAATAGTCAGTCTGTTTGTAAGTCTATTTTAAAGTTATTTCCCTCGCTTCCTGATGTGTTTGTGCATTATAAAGCTGTTGGAACATTACCCACACTGCTTCGTCTATTCCATCCTGACAAGACAAGACAAGTGAGACAAATGACATGGTGTCAGAACAGGGATGCCAGAGACTGCTTTTCAGAGCTATGAGGTGCAGAAGCAATGATAAAGGCAGAGTAAGAGAAACGAGAGCAAAAAAAGGCCAGAAATAAGTTAAAGGTAATGAAAACTTGCACAAATGCTTATTTTGTTAAAAGAGGTAAAATAGAGCATTTCAAGGGCACAAAATGCATTACTAAGCCAACAAATAGCGCAGAAATGTTTATTAAGCAAACAAAAGGCATAAAAAGTTTGTTAACTAAGCAAAATGTTCAAAGTTAAGATGTTTGATAAAACATGAGGTTCAGTTACCTCAGAATTGCTAAACAAGCATGTTTAGAGCAAAACGAGCACAAGAAAAGAGATTACATGGCAAAATTAACATAAAGGGCAAAAAGGGCATATTAAGCTAAATAAAGCAAAGCGACTGCATGTTTTTGGCAAATTACAGTGTTTTGGCTTAAACAGTTATTTCATATTAACTAAAGCTCTGCATGGCATAACTAGAGTTATTTGAAGCATCACAAAATGTGTAAAAGTGCTTACAGTATGTGTTTATTACTGTGCATTTATTCCAAAGAGCTTATTGTGTGCAAAGTGCAACTGTTTTCTGAGGTGCAGTCAATATACAGCCATTTCGAAAGAGTTTCTTGTGCTGGGTGTGTCTGCTAACAAAGGGGCCCACCATTACAGAGTGTTTCTTGCACTCTAAAGAATCACTTGGCAAAGTACAGCATTCTGGAAGTGTTTCAGTGTGCTGTGTCCTATTTATTCACAACATGGAGTTACTTCGAAGTGTTTCTCACTCTAAGCTTCTTCTGCTGCCCATGTGCAGTTCAAATGTTTCCTTAAATGATGATAAATTACTTTACAGTACAATAATTTCAAGAGTATTACAGTGCCAGAGAAAGTTGTTTCTCAAAAGTATTTAGCAGAATTCCGTTACTCAAAAGTATTTGGCAAAGTTCAAGTACTCAAAAGGCTTATTGTGCTATGTTACAAGTACTGGCATATATATATATATATATATATATATATATATATATATATATATATATATATATATATATATATATATATATATATATATATATATATATATATATATATATATATATATATACATACATACACACACACACACACACACACACAAACACACACACACACACACGCACACGCGTGTGTGTGTGTGTGTGTGTGTGTGTGTGTGTGTTTGCACAGTTACAAGTGGACTTGGATTGCATTGAGTTTTAAGTTGCAGGCATGGCTGATGGAGTTTGAAAACCCTCACCACTTGTGTTTGATCAGAATGTTGCACAGAACTGGAGAATATTTAAGTAAAACTGCAATATTTTTATACAAGCAGCTTACTCAGATAAAGATGCATGCACCAAGGCATTCATTTTGCTAAACCTAGCTGAGTTAGAGGCCATTGATAGAGAGCGTTCATTTGTGTATGCACCAGCAGTATATGAAGACGAAGGTGAAAATCATCATATTGTTATTCAGGCTGAATCAAGGGAAGATCCTGAGTGTTTGAAGCGTAAATTCAGAGAAATGTGCAACCCCCAGATCAATGTTACATTAGAGAGACATGTGTTTTACACAAGACAGCAAAGGCCGGGAGAAACATTTGCAGCTTACATTACTGACTTGAGAAACAAGGCTAAAACTTGCATGTTTGGTGATTTAAAAGATGAGTTAATAAAGGACAGACTTATATGTGGTATCAATAATGCTGCTGTGAGAAAGATTTTGCTTCAGGACAGAGACTTAACATTGAGCAAAGCTATTGAGATTTGTCAGATCCATGAGGTTACAGAAAGACAAACAGGTATGCTTGCAACTGATAAGAGCATGGTTTCAACAAACTCCAGAGCAAGCATAGACAGCATGCAACATATGGCAAGCAAAAACTGGCCAAGAAACCTGGCACCTGCTTTCCCTGCAGGCTCCCCAAGGAAAATCCAAAGTTTTCTAGCAAGTTTCAAGACCAGTTCAGTTAAAGGAGCATGCTCAGTGCAGCACAAGTGCTGCTCAGGATGAATCAGCAAAACCCAAGTCAAGCTTTATTGTTAACTGTCATAACTGTGGTGCCAAACATAAGTCTAGAAGAGCAATGTCAAAAGTGTAGAAAATGGAATCATTTTCAAAGGTTTTGCAAGTCAAGTAAACCTCGCTCAGTTACAAGGAAAGATCACTCAAAAAAGCAGATTGATCAAGTAGAGTTAGAGTCAGCTTTCTACTTAGATGGTGTATCAGTAATTGGTGAAAAGTTTAATGCAGTTGACTTATTAACCAAGGGTGAAGTATTTTGCACTGTCTGAATCCATAGTAAACATATAGAGCTCAAAGTAGACACTGGTTCAAAGTGTAATGTGATGTCATCAGAAACATTTGCTAAAGTAAGAGCTGATGAGCAACTTAATGTGGCTAGTTGTGCAAGACTTGTATATGGAGGTGAAGAAATTCAAACCGAAGGCTCAGTGCTGCTTTCATGTTATTTGGCCGGGAATAGTTACAAGTTGTTGTTCTACATAGTTCGAAGACCTGTGCACCCATTATTAGGTCTCAGAGACAGTTTGGAAATGGACTTTCTTTTACTAAAGGAGTTCATCATATAAGCTCATGTCCCAGTTCCAGTTTCAGTGAAGCTATTTTCTCAAATATGCTGATGTTTTCGATGACAAGCTAGGCAAGATTCCAGTTGTGTTTTCTATGAAATTAGGCCCAGAGGTCAGTCCAGTGGTCAGACTGGTAATAAGAATTCCAATAGTGATGCAGAATAAAGTTAAAGCCAATTGGATAAAATGGTGCAACAAAGTGTAACTTGTCCAGTTACAGAACCAACTGAATGGATATTGTCTATTGTAGCAACTCACAAAAAAGGCTCAGATGAAATCAAAATATGCATCGATCCAAGAGACTTGAATAAGGCATTGAAAAGACTTCATCATCCTATGTGAACAGTCGAAGAAGTTGCTGCTCTAATACCAAATGCCACTGTATTTTCCATCCTGGATGCAAAGAGTTCATTTTGACAAGTAATGCTTGATCACAAATCCTCACTACTGACTACATTCAGTACCTCATTTGGAAGATACAGATTTCTCAGGATGTCATTTGGAATAAATTCTGCAAGTGAAGTCTTCCAATCTGCAATGGAACATATCTTTTCAGGTTATCCCTGTGCCATAATAGTAGATGATTTATTGGTCGGAGACAATGGTGAAGCAGAGCATGACAGAAACCTCAAGAAAGTTTTGGACAGAGCTCGCAAAGTGAATTTAAAGCTCAATCCTCTAAAGTGCAAAGTCAGACTGCCAGAAGTCACATACTGTATGTAGGTCATTTGTTTACTAGTACTGGCTTATGACTAGACCCATCCAAGAAAGCACCTATTCTTGAGATGCCTGCTCCAGATAATGTTCAAGCTCTACAGCATTTTCTTGGTATGGTTAACTATTTGGGCAAGTTCATACCAGATTTCAATGAATTAACAGCACCTTTGAGAGAGCTAACACACAAGAATGTTGTATGGTCATAGTTAAAACAGCACCAGAGACCATTTGATGATCTTAAGCAGAAAATTACCAACCCACCTACATGAATGTACTATGATGTCAACAGACCAGTTGTTCTTTCCTGTGACGCCTCAAAGTTAGGTCTAGGTGCACTTCTTCTTCAAGAGGGAATACCAGTAGCATATGCAGCTAGAACTCTTACCCAAACTGAAATGCAATATGCTCAGATCAAGAGGGAACGTTTGGCAATTTTGTTTGAATGTTCCAAGTTTCATGATTATATTTATGGTCGAGATATCCAGACTGAAACTGATTATTGACCTGCAGTTGCTATCTTAAAGAAGCCCATGCATTCTGCTCTAGCAAGATTGCAAAGAATGATGCTTAAATTGCAAAAGTGCAACATCAAAATGGTTTAAACAAAAGGCAAAATTCTTTATCTGGCTATCTTATCCAGAGTGACCAGAAATACAACAGAACAGCTTGATGCAGAAAATTTTGACTTCAATGTCAAGGAAGTGTGTAATTTTTTGACCCAAAAACTTGATGAACTGAGAGATCATACAAAGACTGATCCTGTTTTGCAAAAGCTCAACCATTACACCCAGGTAGGATGGCCATCAAAGCAATCTTGTGTACCATCTGAAGTACAACCTTAATTTCCTTACAGAGATGAGTTGTTGATGGAAGATGACATTATTTTCAAATGTCCTAAAGTTGTTGTTCCTGTTTGCTTACAACGTGAATATATCCAGATTTTGTATTGTGGTCATCCAGGGTCCAAATCTACTAAAAGAAAGGCCAGATGACTAGTATTTTGGCCTTCCCTTACAACAGACATTGATAAAGTACTTTCTGCTTGTTCAGAATGCAATAGTACTAGACAGCATTTACAAAAAGAGCTGTTTCAGCTAAGTCAGGTTCCTGAACTTCCTTGGCCAACAGTTGCCACTGACATATTTGAGTGGAACAATCAGCATTACTTAGTCTTGGTTGATTCTTATACAAACTGGCTCGAGATTGATTTGTTACCCAACCTAAAATCTACTTTAGTAATTACCAAGCTGAAACGTCATTTCTCAGTACATGGAAGCTGATCTGACAATGGTACACAATTTACCAGTCAATTGTTCCAGAGATTTGCAAGAGAATGGGACTTTGTACATGTTACTAGTAGTCCTGAATATCCACAGTCAAATGGTCTTGTTGAACTTGCAGTACAGAGTGCAAAGAAATTCCTAGACTACTACTAGACTTACTTCAAGCAAAAAATGATTGATTTCAACAATTGGATAAGTTTCTGGTGTCATTCTAAGGGATCCAGTATCTGTCTGCATGGGATGACATGATTGACAGATCATGATGCTTTGCCAGAGATGGCATGCATCTGTTACCCCTGGGCTTCTGGATACTGGCCAAGGCTCTTGCCAACCCTATAGTGCCTTTTTTTAGATAAATGTAGTCTGAGGGTCATGCTGCTCAATGCTAGAAGTCTAAATCTCAAAATGCACTCGTTCAAAGCTTTCCTTAAAATGGACAACATCGACATTTGTGCCATAACAGAGACCTGGTTCAAGGCAGCAGAAAGCACCTCTGCACTACCAAGCTATAACTCATTCCACACCTTTCGGACCTAGAACTTGGACTGAAGCTCCAAAGGTGGTGGTGTTTCCATATTCATAAAGAAGCGTGCAACTCCAGACTGGTAACCCAACATAACGCATCTGAGATACTTCAGGTGCAGCTAACATTGGGTAAGATAGCAATTCAGGTCGTAACCTGCTATAGGTCCCCAACCATCTCCCAAGACTCACACTCCATGTTCCTAAACACCCTGGAGAATATTAGAGTCCAACCTAACACTTTCATACTGGGCGACTTCAACTACCCCGCCATTAACTGGGAAAACTTCTCATGTACCAATACAGTTGTGCAACGTTTCCTGGAATTCATTAATTCCAATGCCCTGGACCAGCTCATTCTTACCCCCACTAGAGGTAGCAACATCCTTGACCTGATCATTACTAACATGGGTGACCATTGCTCTACACCAATAGTCAACTCCTCCCTGGTTAAATCTAAACACAAACTAATCACCTTGGAAATCCACATCCCTTCCACCCCACCCTCGCAAAGCTAACCACCATGAAAAATTTTCCAAAGCTAACTTTGGGATCTTAAAAACAGAGGTGGCTAACTTCACAGCACCCATGCAAATGGAGAATAGTTACATGACCATTAAATCATACTCCAATGCACTGTATGAACACGTACACAAATGCATGGATCTGCCATACCCAATAGAACCAAGACGCTTCCCTCCAAAAAAAGAAAGCCAATCTGGTGGTCCCCTGCCATAAACAAGCTCAACAACAGAAGGAGGAAACTGATGCAGAATAAGGTGAAGTCCCAAAACTGGAAAAACTCCCTTATCAGCCTCAACAAAAAGTTGAGATCAGTCATCAAGTCCTCTAAAGCTAGATATGAAAACAGAATTGCAGCAGATAGTAAAGACAACCACAAGGCGTTCTACAGTTATGTAAAGAATCTCCATGGAAATACCCAGATTTGATCTCAGCTACTTCACAATGGTACCTCCTTTACTGAGCCAACAGATATTGCCAATATACTGGCTGACAGATTCAGTGTCAACTTTCTCTCTCTCCCCCCACCAAAGGACCGGTCACAATACCAGTAGATTGCCAGGCACCCTGTTATTACTGCAGCACAGGTTAAAACAACACTGTCCAACGCCAAGAATACAGCTTCTATGGGACGTAACAATATCTCTGGCAGTGCTCTATATGAACTACAGAATGAACTGGCACATCACCTGTGTGCCCTGTTCAATCACAGCCTCACCTCAGGCTTTGTCCCTACCAAATGGGGCACTGCTACAGTCATCCCGCTCCACAAAGGAGGAGCAACTACAGACCCTGGGAACTATCACCCATTAGCCCGATGAATCTGATATGCAAAGCTATGGAACGCATCATCATGGACCTCATAAACAAGGATATAGGGAATCTCCAAACTCTGGATCCCACACAATTTGGTTTTGTGAAGGGTAGATCATGCCTGCTCAACTTGGTCAACTTCTTTGAATCAGGCACCAGAGCTTTGGATGAAGGCAAGGTGGTTCATACAGCCTACCTTGATCTGGCCAAGGCCTTTGATACCATTCCCCACTCAGGAATCATAGAAAAACTCACTAAGCTAGGCATCAACCCCTATATCACTAGGTGGGTTGCAAACTGGCTCACAGGTGGAACCCACAGTGTGAAAGTAGCTGACTCCAACTCAGACTATCGACCAGTCACAAGTGGAGTCCCACAGGGTTCGGTTCTGGGTCCAGGCCAACACAAAGGGGCTCTGGCTGACAAAGTTTGCAGACGACTGCAAGTTGGGAGCTATTATTAACTCCCCAAGTGATGTTGACATCCTACAGAAAGGTCTCACTGAGACCAACGACAGGTGTCAGAACCATGGCCTTAAGCTCAATGCCAAAAAATGTGTCGTCATCCTCTTTGGAAAAACCCAGTTCCCATGAATTACCACATCAATGATAGTCCACTGAACACAGAAAGCATTATAACAGATCTAGGAACACAAGTTGACAGCAACCTCTCTTTTGACCACCACATTGCCACTGTGGTCAGAAAGTCCTTCTATGTGGCACATCTCATTACTAAGGGTTTTACATCCAGGAAGAAAGAGGCCATTGTCTCCCTCTACTCTTCCCTCATTAGGCCAATCATTGAGTACAATGCCCCATTTGCCATGTACCTCACTAAACACCTGCAACAACTAGAGAGGCCGCAAAAGTACCTCACAAAGAGGATCCTGGGCCTTAAACATTTGTCCTATATGGAAAGACTCAAAAAATTCCACCTATTCTCTGTCTCATATCGCCTACTTAGAGATGATCTCTGTTTGACTTACAAAGCCATGTCTGACTCAGTTCTGTTAGAAATGTTACATCTAAAGAAATCCCAATCTCTCCACACCACATGCTCCAGAGACCTCAACCGCATTACCACAATCAACAGATCATGCTGGAGGGACAGGTTCATAACCCAGAGACTGCCCATGCTATGGAATAGACTTCCCATACATGTCAAGCAGAGCTCCTCACTGGCCCTCTTCAACAGAAATCTTGATGAGTGGATGGGAAATAGAAAATTCACCCCAGGGATCACTCCAGTGGCTTTACTTGACAGAAGCAACTAAGAGGGAACTAACATCGGGTGGCACGATGCCAGGGTAATCAAATGGGCTAGGCTTGCACCAGGGCCATTAGCCTAGTACATACCTATGATCCTATGAACCTATGAAGTCAAAGCGTGACAATACCAATGTCTTTTTGAACTTACTCATTCTCAGAAACATACCCTGTGATGATATACTTGGCTCACTTGCTCAAAGACGTCTTTCTAGGCAAATCAGAACAACACTGCCCATCACTTCTAGTTTGTTGCAGCCTAAACCTAAAAACAACACAGCAATCAAAACCCAACTACTCATAAAACATTCTTTTCAGAAGTCTAGTTTTAATAAGATGAGCAGATCTCTTTGTTTCTTGAAAAAAGGAGAGACAGTGAGGATACAAATGGTAAAACGTTTTGATCAGATTGGTCAAGTGACAGGTATACATGCTGAGCCGAGATCCTATGTTGTGAAATCAGAAGGTGTGGAGTACAGTAGAAATTGAAGACATCTTCTTCCTGTATCAGAACTGATATTGCAGCATTGTTCCTGTGATGCAGACTCTAACTCTCAGAGCAACCCAGATGATGTTCCTGTTGCAGACCATATCTTGATACCAGTTTCCTTCCTGATAATGTTCCTGATATTCCCAAGACTGAACATTCAGCAGAGACAGTTCCAGTTGCTAACCCTGATTCTAGGTTTTATATCAGCCGTTATGTTCGCATCTCTAAACCGAGTGTGAAATACACAGCAACTTGGACGTGATTGTCTATATGTCTCTAGTTTTGTATAATTGCATGTCAGAATATCATCTTGTATTTATTGCATGCCAATCAATGTCATAAGCAATGTATAACTTATATGAAAGAGAGAGGATGTAGAATATATATGTGTGTGTGTGTGTGTGGTACCTTTAAGAAGTATTTCTAAGGACTGAATACGCATATAAATACCAGGTACGTGCTAGCTTCAGTATCATTTTGAGAGTGCAGCCAGAGAGTGAACATGAATGAAAAATAGTCAGTCTGTTTGTAAGTCTATTTTAGTTAAAGTTGTTTATCTCTTTTCCTGATGTGTTTGTATATAATAAAGCTGCTTGAACATAACCCATGCTGGTTTGTCTATTCCATCCTGAGATGAATGACAGTAGGTATTGCACATGATCCCCATCATTTACCTCTCAAATAATAAGCAGCTTTTTCCAGGCTGATCCCACTTCAGCTACAAGACTGATCTGGCCACCATAAGCTCACCATCTAAACACTATAAGGTCTGTCTTCAGGTTGGGTCCCAGTATTCTTGTTCTGGGCGAGGTTTTCAGATTCTTTGAAGGAGCTGTCATGAAAGGCATTCTGAATCATTGTTTGCTCTGGAAGCATAAAGCTATGGACAATATTGCTTTAAGGCTCTTAAGGACACAAACCTCTCCACCTCAGTAAAGTCAAAAACCTCACGACAGAGCATAAAACTATAAAAATCTAAACTTCTTAAGGAGGTTAGGTGCTCACAATCCCTTCAACCTCGATAATGCTCAGGAGATGAAAAAACAGAAAACTCTATAAAATTAAACAATATAATTGCATACACTACAATCTTCTGTAGGCATAAATTGCTGACAAACAACTGTGCCATATGAAACATGCAATTTATCAAAGCCCTAGTAATAAACATAACTTTTTGCCATCATATCTTGATGTCTGCATAAATGTTAGTTTAAGATGTGGTTTTGAGAAAACTGCTAAAATTCATTGCAACTGCACAGTAAATGGAATATTCAGGTGTTGTATGTTGTATAGATTTTCCCAATGAAAGTAAAAAATCAGGATTAGTGATTAACATGGCTCCAGGGGTCAGTGAGACAAAGTAATGTAAAGTGAATGGCAAGGCTTAACTCAACACGAAATGGAGACAGACAACTAGAAAAGCCAGAGTCAAAGAGCAAAGAAAGAAGCACGGTACAGACAGTAGGTCAAATAAACTTTCAGTTGATAGTATATCATGTTCATAAAACCGTTTAATTACAGATTATGTTTACTATATACTAAATCTTAAATGTAATCTTGAAAACAAATATTATTCTAAATCAATACTTTATCTATGGGAAAACAGATAAATTGAGACCTGACATGATTAGATGTATGTGAGTGAGATTTAGCTGAATTTTACAAATGATATATTTTACAAATATATATGAAAAATATAACAGCTTCTTAGAGCAGCTAACCTTAGGGGTGGTGTTGCTATAATGGTTAAGGTCTTCACCCCCCAGATGCAAAGTGCAGAGTTTGATTTTGACTTCTGTTGTTGGTTAGACTTGTAACAGCCTACAGACTGATTGCCTAGTATTTACCTATGAACTTATAATTCTGTGGATGATGGAAATCAGTAACTAAAATAAATGGACTTTAGTCATATTGAGGTAATTTTTTTAACTTTGTTGATGTAATGCATATATAATTAGCCATGGCAAATCAGCACCAGAAAATCTAAGTTTGGAAAGAAAATCAGTGTATAAGGATTAACTGGTTCCATGGTGTCCAGAACTGCAGTCCTGACTATGAACCAGATGTCAGAGATTCAGTTTGAAGCCAATTGCTGCAAGAGCCAAATAGCAAAGAAAAACGTTATGGGGTTTTATCTACTTACCTCCCTTGGGTTGAGGAGTAGGATATATGCCTATGATTTCACAAGTGGTATGAACTTTTCATGTGAAGACTGCAAAAACCTATGAGGGCATTTGTTCTGGGGGTTATGAGTTTTCTAAAGGCCAAAATTACCTGCAAAAGTGAATGACAGTTCTATGCTATGCCCGCTGTATGCTAGCCTCAAAAAATGTTAAGGCATGAGTGGAGATTTAGGGCTTAATAGAAAATATTAATCCCACAGTGAATGATGGCAACATTTCAGCTGTTTGTCTCTTGCCTTAAAAGGAACAAATTGGTCAGTGAGTTGGCCAGACGGTAGGCTTGATGGTCAGGTCTGAGATCAGGACCTGAATAAACAATTATTCCCATTTGGACACATTAGTTTAGTTTTATTCCTTGAAAATAAAAGTACTGATAATGAAAAATCAGTCAAAACATATGTATGAATAAAATGAAGGACAAAGCATATTCGGAAAGAATACTTCAGGCCTTGTATGGAAGGAAGTTGCTTTAATTTCAAGCTGTAGTCAACAACGAATCATTAAATTTAGAAGACCTAGCAAGTTCTGCATTTTTATTCCTGTGATGTTTGAGGTTTCTAAACTGAAATTACTGATTATGCAACTATATAATGAAAAGTTAGCAGCACTAGCATTGGCAGTTAGCAAGAAATAAACATTAGAGCAGGAAGTACACAATGTACTGTTTCCTGTTAAAACTACTGAGTAAACTGGTAAACAAGAGCCATTTATTTTGCCCTGCTATAGGCTATTACATTTCCATGGATATTCTCTAAGGAAAAATCTCTGAAGGGGAAGAAATAAAATGTAATGTTTTTATTATTTTAAATTTAGTGGCTAATAACAAATGCATGCTTCTTCATGGGCTGAAAAATATAAAACAAAATCCTGAGATGACAAAATAAATAGCTTTAGATTCAAATAAGAGACTGACTGTTCTTTTCCATGACAATGCTTCAGAACAAATTAGGCAAATGGTTTGTCTATGCAGCTCAGAACTAAGATCACTGTTCTTGTAATTTTTTGTAATTAGCAAGTGCGTTTTTTTCTGCTTAGTCAGTTTCTCTGCCTGTATAAAGTCATTAACTACTGAGGGTTTTGCTTCTATCCAATGTCATCCTAGAGCAAATAAATGTTGCAGATTGATATTTTGCACTTTTATTAAGTTTTCCATGTGTGCTGCTGCTGCTATATTGCTGAATTATCTCTTGTACTTCTGCATATTGTCACTGTAAAGTGACAGTGTATTTCATTGATCAGAACTGCACTTTTTCTACACTGTAGCCATCTTGTTCAATGAAGTATTTGATGATTAATTTGTTGCCTATTTTGTAGTTTCTGCACTTTGGGCTCACCCTTGTGTGATTTTACATTAACAGTTAGGTCTGCAGTCTGTTAGACATAATGGATAGCCTGGTCTGTTCTGAGCTTGGGAATCACAGAGGAAAGCTTCAAGTGACAGCCCCACAGCAGTTTCTAGATGCCCTAAGTCACACACACATACCAAAGCCGTTCTACCCCACGGCCACTGATAAATGGGAAAAACTGGGCCATGAGTGGCTAGGTTGAAAATGGCTCTATGATCATTAGCCTAGTAACCTCCTGTGATCCTAATTGTGATTGGCCAATAGGCTAGTTTGTCTGCTTAGTTTCTTTGCCTGTATAAAAGTTACTGGCTACTTAGTGTTTTGCTTCTATCCAGTGCCATCCTAGCACAGATAAGCACTAGAGGCTGATATTTTGCACTTTTCTTAAGTTATCTAAGTGTGCTGCTGCTATAGTGCTGAATTATTCACTGTATTTCTGTACATTATCTTTGTAAAGTGCTATTGTATCTCATTGACCTTAACTGCTGGTTTTCTGCAAAGTAGCCATCTTGATCAAGGAGGTATTTTTTGGTTAATTAGTTGTCTATTCTGCAGTTTCTTCACTTTGTAGTCACCCTTGTGTGATTTTACACTAAGAAAAGTTAGGTCTGCATGCTAGTGGCAGTCAAGGTTTGACTGGTTTGTTCTGAGTTTGAGAATCACAGAAAATGCTTCATGTGCCAGAGGGCTATTTGACTGCCTGTATAAAGTTATAACCACTAGGTAAAATGCTCATCCCACAGTGGCAGTTAGTAGTGCCCTGTATAGGTACAGGTGCTTAGAATCTCAATTTTCCTATAACCAGCAGCCATAAGAGTTCTCGAGTACATAGTTACCCAACAAGCACCAAGTGTGCACTAAGAGGAGCATCATTCCACAAGATTGGACAAAGAAGTGTGGTAGTTGGTGTACAAGGTTGAGGCTGTAAGCTGTAGTTCCTGTGGTACAGAGTTTGATTCCCTCACACCTCATTTGCCTACTGTGTGACACTGAACAAATTACTTTCCCTGAACTAATAGCTACCTAAATGATACTAGTTCTTACCCAACTAACATCCAAGAAAGTCTGTTATATACTCATTTAATTCCCCTATATAGTGGTTATACACAGCAGGAGTACAAAAAAAACAAGTTTGCACCTAATCACAGCCTTACTTAAGTGCAAACTTGGGTAAAACTCCCACAGAAGCCCACTATATAAATACCCCAAATCATGGATTCTGACTTTCCTCCTGTTTCTGTAGCCAGCTTGGTAGAAATGAGCATCCTGAGATAATGCGAAAATGTTCTCATGTTCTCTGACAACCACTTAATTCTCAAAAAGTCTGATAGAGTATGTGAGAGATGTAAATATACACTGTTTCTGATGGCAATGCTCTCAAATAAATCCACTGCAACTACCAAATAGGATGCCAGAAACACACAATGCACATCATCTGCTATACACACCACAGGACAAACACATAAACTCATATATGC